>NC_081186.1:107842627-108142627 GCF_029867415.1 Vicia villosa | reverse complement strand
CATATCTCTTTCCAGCTCATCAATCTCTAGATCTTCTCCAGCCTCTGGCAATTTGACTACATTCCCTCTGATCTACTCCTCTTCCTACAAAATCATCTACCCTCTATCTTGTAAATTTTTTAATAATTCATGTGGACCTAATTACAAATTATTTAAAGTTCGGAGGGTCATTGAAAGCTTTTTAGATTAGGGACCTAATTGTCAACTTATGACAAATACATGCCCTGATTACAAATAAGGAAGATCCAACTATCACCTAATGTATTTTTTCTTGGGTAGCTAATTCGGTACAAGCAACATTGATTAGCTTTCAGTTTGTAATAGCGTGAAAGTTTTTCCCTTTATTGTTTATTTGTCTCTTTCTTTCTTTCAACAATTTGTAATCAATTCTTTTCAAAATTTGGAGCTTGTTCTGTTCAGTAGTTTTATCTTTATGTAATTGGCAGCATTTTGATTAAGCTAACTGTGCGTTTGTTACACTACGTGTTTCACACTACCATCAAGTGATCTGATTTTTACTGACCCAGTAATTATCATGGTGTACCTTATTAGTTTTGTTACTTATTTTACTTGCAATGAGCTGATAGATACTAATTATATGTCATGATTATTTTTTAGGTTGTTGAGATGGTTATGATGAATATTGTGTTTTTGCAGTTTGTTGTCTTAATTTCTATAATAACATAGTTGGTTTGTCATTTTAGGGAAATCGCTTGCATAAAGTTCTGCAAAACCATTGGCAAAAATATACTTTCAACCCAAGGTATTTTCCCTGGTTTTTACATCTTACAGACCATGATGATACTGTGTTGACTTAGAAAAAGTTGTTCTCGTTTCTGTCACCAACCGATCTTCCTTGAGGATCTTTGTTGACTGAACACTTTTCTCTACCCTCATCTCTTGTATGTTGTAACTTGTAAAGGAAGTGTTTTTTATCCTCTATTTTTCAATTGTTGTGTCTAACAGCGCTTTATGATGTTTATGCATGTCCCTAACTCGCTATTTGGCATTTTGCTGACTGTTGTTTGTTTGAGTAATTTTGTAGTGGGGGTTTGCGATTGAAGCGTGACATTACTGAGTATGGAGAATTTGTGCGGAGTTTCAATGCTCCCTCTGTTGATGAAAAATTTGAATTGTTGGGCATGTAAGCTAAACAACATATACAAAAACTGAGTTTTACCCTTGCCTCCCTTTTTTACAAACTGATTTCTGAACATTTTCTGTAGAATGGCCAATGTCTTCATTGTTGCTCCTGAGAGCCTTTCAACTTTGTTTGAGGGTACGCCCAGCATTCGGAAAGATGCGCAAAGGTATAACTACATTGGACATGCTGGTGCAATTATTTGTGTTTTTCTGTCTAAATTATTATTATTATTATTGTAAACTAATTGGTATGTAAATAAGAAAAGATTTTTACATTTTCCTTTGAGGTTTCCTTCCAATTCAATAATTTTACAAGGTAAATATTTAGAGATGAATCATGAGATTAATCCAAACTCAGATTAAATCGATGTGACAGCTTTCATTAGTCCCAAGACACAACCCTCCCCCTCAGGAAACGTCATGCCAAATAAATAATTGAATAATTTTACTCATGTTTTTCCGATAAAATGCTAATTCCTCTGTGATCCTCAGGTTTATTCAACTTCGAGAGGACTTTAAGAGTGCCAAGCTTGCATCCAAATTGAGTTCCCTGTGGTCTTAACAAAAGTGGACTTCTGATCTTGAACTGCCTCTCAAGCTTGGTAGAGTATACATTCACCTTTTTTATGGGGATATAAAGCTGACGCTCAAATTGAACTCATTTGGTGGTGTGTTAGAAGGCATTTTGGTAGTGTTCCCTCTTACTGAACGTGTCTGAAGGCATGGCTTGGAAGGAAGAACGTGCAGAGCTGTATTTTTTTTTTTATATTCATTGTTTATTTCAAATTCCACTAAGGTTTTCTTGTGAGATTATTATGTTTATACATATTTTTTTTATTCATTGTTCATTTCAAATTCAACCACAGTGGACCCTGTTACCCAAGTAGATATAGGCTTTAACTTAAACTAAATGTGTAACTTTGGGATTCCTAACTAAACGTGTAAATTAAATTTCCATAAGTTGTTTATGGAATGCAATAGATTATCGTATGTTGTAATATGGCATACTAAACAAGGAATGTTTTCTTTAGAACTTACTAGTTTTTTTTGTACTGTTTTGTTACACTATCTAGTTTTGTATGTTAAATTTCATAATTGCTATTTGAGAGTTAGATGTCATTGATTGCAGCTCTGGGCTCATGTAAGGTTTAAATGACTGAATTCATAGAGTGAAAGACATCTGAATGCTCGGGTGCGGGAGACAGAACTTTGATAGGATTGCATGATATACACTAATTAAATGATACTGTAAGTGTCAAAACTAAGTGATTTTTTTTATGATATAATCAAGTCACTTGTTGACTTGTTTTACAATAAATCATGACAAAAATACCAACTTATGGTACATAATAAATTTGTTAGATTTTAATTATGATAATAAATTTTAGAATTTTTCACACTTGTAGGAAAATATCAAAGAATGATCAAGGATCAAAGGGTCAGCTAATATTGGGACTACAACAATTTTTTAGGTGGTGACATCAATGACCCAACGAGTAAAAATTGAGTGCTTAAGGAATTTGAAGGCAAAATAACTCGCTAGGCGAGAAATGTCAACAAATTCTCATTTAAGTGGAGCTCATCTACATTGGATCTTGTTATTGGAGGCAATTTCTCTCTATCTCCACTTTTGTGTAAAGTTATCACGAGTATCAATAATTAATTTTCTCTGTGTTGCGATTAGGTGTAGTCAATTATTAATCTGTTGTAAAAAACCCAACTTTAACTCAAAACTAACAACCTTTCCCTCATCATTTCCAATCTATTCATCTTTCAAATAATTTATTTTAACTCGTACAAGGGGCTAAAAACCACATTCTCCAATTTTAACTTGTATCACAAGTTACATAATAAATGATGATAAATTGAGAGAAAATTAGAGAATGACTAAGAGAGAAAACCTTTATTGAATGTTGTGCTATGTCAAGTTATATTTAATTTACAATGAAGGGTGATATTTATAGACACTAGTCACCCAAAACAAATTTAAAAGACAGTTTAAAATTGAATTATATATCCACCCAAATATATGCTTAAAACAACCTGTCTAACAAACACTAATATACCTGTACAGGTATATCCTTAAAACAATCTGAATTAACCACCATATCCTTCCTAATTCAAATTTACCATGCTTCATATTCCCATTTACTTCAAAACCTGGTGGGTGCTTCACATAAACTTCTTCTACTGAAGGTTCATTAAGGAATGCAGACTTCACATAAAGTTAGCGTATCTTTCAACCTTTGTAAGTTGCTATACCCATAAATAGTATGATTGTTTCAACTCTAGCCACAAGTGCATAAGCTTCATTAAAGTCTACTCCATGCATTTGAAGAAAGTCTTTTGCAACCAACCTTGCTTTGTACTTGGCAATTTCACCATTTGGTTCAAATTGAGTTTGTAAACTACATTACTTTCTTGCTTGTTCTTCACAAGCTACTACGTTTGGTTTTTCTCAATGGCCTTGAGTTCCTCAGTCATTGAATCTTTCCAATTTTCATCCGGCAAGGTTTTCACATGACTAACTGGTTCTGACTCGGCCATCATTGCTTCTTCAATCAACTCACTGTTTTCCAGCAGGAAATATCTCATAGTCATCCTGCCTAACTGGTAGAGCTCTAGTTCTTCTTGATCTTCTCACTCATTGAGTTTGTGCAGGCTCAAGTGCTTTCATCAAACTCCACATCTCTGCTGATCACCACCTTGTTCTCAATTGGTGATAACAGCTTATAAGCATCCGTTGAATGATATCCAACTAGAACCATAACCTGGCTTGTATCATCCAACTTTCTTCTAAGTTGTTCAAGAACATGTCTAAAGCATAGTGAGCCAATTTTTTTGAGATGACCAACACTTGGCTTCAATATTGACAGGCTTCATGAGGTGTTTTGTTGTTCAACTTCATTGTTGGACATATACTGGTGATGTACATTACAGTTGAAGAGACTTCACCCCAGAAGTGCTTAGGCATCCGCTTTTCTTTCAGCATGCTTCTAGCAATATTCAAGACGTTTCCATTCTTCCTTTCAGCACTGCCATTGTGATGGAGTGTGTATGGTGCTATCACGTCATGCTCATTCCCTTTCTTCTCACAAAACTCAGCAGATGTATACTTATCATCACCATTAGTTTTCAAGCTCTTGACAATGTTTCCAAATTGCTTTTCAACTAGCAATTTAAATTTCTTGAAATTGCTAAAAATTTCACCTTTCTTTTCCAATAAGTAAATCCACATATGTCTAGTGAGTTCATATATGAAGGTGAAGAAATATCAATTAACTCCTAGTGACTTCACTTCAAAGGGACCGCACACATCTAAATGCAAAATTTCAAGTTTTTGCTGTGATTTAATTGGGAAGTCATGTTTGAATGACTTCCTGGCTTGCTTGGCTATGCAGCATTCCTCACATAGCTGCTTGGTACTTTAATCCTAGGAAGTCCATAAACCATCTTCTTCTTGTGCATCAAGCTAAGAATCCTAAAATTGAGATGACCAAATCTTTGATGCCTGACCCAATTTTTATCTTTGACTGTGGTTGATGCAAGACATTAATGATCAAGTATATTGATCATGACCTTGAATGCCCCGTTGGTTGACAAAGGTGCCTTCAGAATTAGCTTAGACATTTCATTAAACACCCCGAGTTCCCTTCCGTCCAACTTCATTGTGTAATTCTTATCAAGTAATTGACCCAAACTGATCAAGTTACTTGCCGTTGAGGGAACATACAAGACATCATTGATGATAGCTTCATGTTCATCCTTCTTTTTCACCCTGATGTTGCCCATTGCTTCTGATGTCACCATGTTCTTGTGTGAAAAACAAATTGATCTTTTAACTGATTCATCCGATTTGATAAACCAGTTCTTGTTGCCTATCATATGATTGTTGTAATCTATATCAAGGTACCACATATTTGCTTTCTTTGAAGCCAAATGTGTTGCAACCATCAAGATAACATCTTCATATTCACTATTACCAGGATGAGCATGTTAAGCCACACCCTTGTAATCACCATTGTCTTTGTTGAAATACCAGTCTCGAGCATAATGATCAAACTTCTGACAACAATAACATTAGATCTCTTTCATATCAACCTTCTTTTTGACTTTATGATTTTGATTAGAATCACTCTTGCTATTTTCACTATGGCTTCTTGAAGCTTTACCAGCATCACCATTGTCATTCAATTTATTCTTCCATTTTTCTTTTACTTTGTTATTGGTTAAATTTTTTTTCATCTTCTTTAAGAACTTTTCTTGCAATGCCTGTTCAGATACCTTTTATGAATATCTTTGCTTCAGCCTCATATCTTACGCGTCAAGAGATACTTGCAATTCTTCAAGCTTTATCTCTAACAAGTCTTTATATTCTTCAATTGCCACCACAATGTGGTCAAGATTGATTGGAAGATCCCTCAACACCTTATCCACTTCCTACAATTCAGAGATCTTTTCTCCACATGACTTCATCTAATTTGTCAAAGTCACTATATTTGAGAAGAACTCAATAATGGTTTCATCATCTTTCATTGGTTGTTTCTTGCACGATAATATTCTCAAAGATATTCAAATCCACACACCGATGGATCCCATCTTTCTTGCTCATTTCACGATGAACAACCCTTTGTTCCTCAATAGCATTTGCTTCTAATATTGAGAAACCATCATTCATGATTTCAAGCACACCTTAAAATCTGAATACAAATTTCATCTATGCACACCACCTATCATAGTTTTCTCCCTTGAAAACTGGTAGGTTGACTGAGAGTTGGTTGAAGGTAGTGCATCCAATCATCATGGATAGAGATTGAGGATCGAACCGATGCTCTTGATACCAATTTGTTGGGGGTAAACTGTATCACAAGTTACACTTGACAAATGGTGATAAATTAAGAGAAAATTAGAGAGTGGTTGTGGGAGAAAATGTTTATTGAATGTTGTGTTATGTTGAGTTGTATTTTAATTATAATGAGGGTTGGTATTTATAGACACACTAGCCTTGCAAAATAAATTTAAAACAGATTGTCTAAAACTAAACTATATACCCGGCCGAGTATATACTTAAATACAATCAGTATAACAAACACTAATACACCCATTCAAGTATATCCTTAAAAATAATATGAATTAACCACAATAGAACCCAATAAAAGAAAATTAAAATTAAAGGTTAGTTGCTCTATTTTTTATTAGGGGTCCATTTTTATTAATTGTTGTGGGCCTCTAAAAAATCAAGACCGATCTTGAAATAAATATTCAAGGAAAAAATGAAGTAATGCCGATTGATCAGTGAAGCGTTGATGATCAAAATCAGTAATTGATACCATGATGGAGTTGAAATTCACACTATGAAGCATTTTGATGATAATAAATAATGCATAGAAGTTCAAACTTTATTATTGTTGTGTTTAACCTTTACATGAGAAATGAATGAATTTATATACAAAGCCAACTTAACACATAGAGGGTAAACAAATTCACAGGCCCAATAGAAGTTAAACTCTGTTAGTTAACTAACAACTAACTAAATTACAACTAACTCAGTTATTTGTTGAGAAACTTCTAAGTGTTTGTGCTTAGACTTCTCTTAAAAAGCTGAATAGAGCGACGAAGAATACTTCCAATTAATCAAAACCAATGAACAGTGAAGGAGAAGTGATAATGCGAGTAAGAGTGAGATCATACATGTGAACAACACGTGATCGATTTTGCATATCAAAGACAGTTAGAAATGTCTCATATTTCCCGATATGTGATGCAAGGAACAATCTGATTAAGTGCATGTTTGGTTTGGCTTTTGAAAAGGCCAAAAGCAATTCTAGATGTGTAGAATCAATTCTGGACAATTTTAAGATGTTTGGTTTGACAAAAATAAAATTGATTCTGTCTCCAGAATTGATTCTACTTGAAGCTAGAATTTGTAGCTTCTGCCTCCAGAATTGATTCTGGATGATTTTTACACTGTAATTTATTATTCAACTCACTTTTACAAAAATGTATCCAAACATAAATCAATTCTGCTAAACTCAATTCTGCTAGAATCAATTCTACCAAATTCAATTCTACTAGAATCAATTCTGTCCACCGCCAATCCAAACACACCCTAAATCTGACAGTGGATGATCTTCAGACAGCAGAGATTAAGTGTTGAACTCTTTAACGTCGTTATACCTGATCCTTAACTCCTTAGTAGATGTGTCTTTTGAGTTAGAGTTTCGTGCAATTGGACTTTCTTTGTGCCTTTACTCATAATAGAACAATAGTAAAAATAAGAGGCCACAACATTAAGGTTTTTGTAAAAAGAAAAACGTTTAAGCTTTTTATTTTAGTTTCACAACACAAATACAATGATATTAACTTTAATTTTGTTTTATACTATTCAATTTAAAATTTTAAAATCTCATATGTAGTCTGCATGTGAATATGAGTGTCGGTGTAAATATTTTAAATGCTCTTGAACTTCATGCCATTTAAAGAAATTCATTTTTCTGTTAGCTTTTTGCAATAATAGCAAAAGTAGTTTAGATATAAAATGGACGAAAATAGTTCCTTCCTTTAGCAATAATTTTACCTACACTAAAATTTTCCAAATTATAGAAGTTCCCCAAAAACTATAAAGGCTAGGAAATGGGGGAAAATTAGTAAAAGAAATTGAAAATGTTGACTCTGATATAAAATATGATAGGGTAGTTTGTTACACCTATAAAGAACCTCATGATTAATTTCTCCATTACTCAATCAAACAAAATCATCATTCATATATCATATTGTTGCTGTTTTTCTTCTTCTTCTTCTCTTTTTCACTTTTGCTCTGGTCTCCAATATGAAAATATAGTGCACAAAATACATTATTTTATTGTATTTTTACAAATGTATAAAGTTATTGACGTTTTCATAAATTACAACAAGTTTGCGTTGAAGTCACACACACATATGTCACACACAAAAATGGAAAGTTTAAAATATTTGATCTCAACCTTCTAACCTAACCCTAATTAATTTTAATACCAACATTTACCTTTAAAAAAATGTAAAACCACTCTAGTGGAATTTACAAACAAATAATGATATTAGAGTGTTTATGTAACATCAACACCTCTAAAAAAATACATGTCTGTGTCTGTGTTTGTATTGTGTCGAACACTTATATCGACATTTGTAATTATATTTAATTAATTAATTTTTTAAAAATTATTATCAGTATCATCGTGTTAGTGTTAGGATGGTTTTCGACGTGTTTGTGCTTCGTAGTAGAGTGTTTGTTTAATATATCTAATGCATGGAGGAATCTAAACCAAACTTTAGGCTAAAAACTACTTTATTCTATATTTGCTAGTTAATTAATTAATTGTCATGATTTGTTGCAGAGTTGAATGTTTTTAGTTTGGTTGGTGAAGTTCAATTATTTTCTCGATTGCTATGAATATATTTCAAACTATATGCTTCATTTCAACACCCAACAAGTTATAGAAAGGAAAAAAAAAATACTACGTACAAATATGTGGCGAAATTATTGATAAAAATAATATAATTTGCACATGGATCCCATCAGAGAGGAAAATGAAATTTGGATATTTCCCATGCTAAAGACAAAAGTCTTTATCTAGGCTGATTAACTAATAATCTCCCATGGCGTAAAATGCGGATAAAATTAAGTCTTAAGTAGGGTATAAAACTTGGCAATTTAAATTGACTTCTTGTTTGATAGATGGTTAAAATATAAAGTGATTTGAATTTTAGAAATTCATCAAGATCATAATCAATTTAATAATTTAAAGAACACTTGAAAAGATATATTTATGAATCATTCATCAAAAGATCACCAAAAAATTCTCGGAGTGTTAAGTAAAACGAAAATTTGAGAAATTAAGACTGTTCGGGATAATATCAGTCGTAATAGAAAAAAGAATATCATCCCACCATTATCTATAATTTATGTCTAAATCAAGAGTTGCCACCTTGTCGGTACAATGATATTCTTCACAATAAAGAGGGGAAACCATTAAAGACATTTTAGAGATTAGAAACAAACAATTGGACCATTTGTTTTTAAGCTTGTATGGAACAATTGAGATGGATGTAAACACAAGTGTGACCAATTTTTTTCAAAATATTGTAACAAGTTTCTTTTGATTGAAATTGTTACTCCATATGAAATTTCTGAACAAAAGTTCAATAGATTAGCTTACAAACAATGAATAGATTTAAATGTTGTACAAAAGCATGTTCTAGGCCGCAAACTTGACTAATTAAGATCTATCAGCCATTGAAAGCAAACAAAGACTTCCAATTGTGAAGAGAAGCTTTGTAAAGTGTTAAATTTTGATGAAGGCAAAGTGACAATTAAAAAGGAATAAGTGTTCAAGAAGACTTGCATGAAGTGCTAGTAATCAAGACTTTGAGATTAAATCTTTGATCAAGGTACCTCAAGTTTCAATTCTCTTAGTTATATGATTAGATGCTCAAAGAAAACTCCATCTCATTTGTTCTTAAGTTTCACAAATAATTCTTGTGCATACTCTTTCAATTCATGGTTTTTCTAAGGGAAAAACTCAAGTTTTCCACAAATACAATCGGTTACACTTATATGTCAATCAATTACATTTGGTTCTATCTTGTTCAATTTTAATTTTTTTAACCCAGTATAATCGGTTACACTTATATGCCAATCAATTACACTTTATGCTAACCGATTACACTAGTTCAAATTTGCAATTTTTGAACGTTGCACTGAGTGTAATCAATTACACATTTTTGCTGACCAATTACACCTACTACAATTTTGAAAAATATGTTTTTTTATCATACCTTTTCATTCCATTAATTCATTATACTTTTTTCTGAATTGTTACCATTTGCATCATGAATATTTCTAAGCATTGTCATTGCTTTGAAGAGGTATCTTAAGCACTATATAAACCAAAATTTTAAAGTTTCAAATCACCTATTCCATTTTCAAATTTTCTCAAGCAATTCAAATCTTTCGTACTTTAACTTTTTCTGCATAACTTTCATATCAGTGAGAAAAGTTTCGGAGTAATCTAATTGTATTCTATTTGAATTGTTCATGGGAGAGAAGATCAATCTCTATAGAGAAATTGATTCAATTGCAAAAATTTATACAAATATCTATTCTCTAAATTACGTTTTTGATTTAGTGATCATTGTGTTGTATTAGTAAGTAGTGTGCTTTCTATTCAAGTGTAAACTCAGAAGGTGTTGTGCATTTGTGATTGTGTTAGAATGTAAAGAGAGTCATGTGGATCGGCTGTAACATTTCTAACATAGTAAAATCTCTCGCGGGTGTGAGTGAACTAGACGTACCCTTGCATGGAAAGTGGAACTAGTATATATCTTGATGTTCTTTACTTTCAGCATTTATTTTTCAGCATTTTACTTCTCAAACTCTTCAAAAAGTTCAAGAAAAATAAGAACACTCAAACCCGTTGTCTAAAATTGAAAAAATATTGATAAATCTAATTTAGCCCCCCTTTTATATTACAATCTATATTTAAAATTGGCTTTAGAAGAGGTTAAGGTAACTTGCTCCTAAGACCCAAAAGTTGGCATCCGCAAATTCGATTTTTAAAGGCGGTGGTAGCAACAATAAGCCTTCTTTGTTATGTGACAAATACTATGATTTTTAGAAGATCTGTATACAAGCACATCTTGAAGCACAAGGAGATGAAGTTTGGCATTCTGTAGAAAATGGTCTGTTTGTTCCCACAAGTGTTATCAATGACATTGGTACAACCAAGATCAAAAGTTCTTGGACTGATGATGATAATAAAAAAGTTTTATATAACAAGAAAGCGAATAACTTGCTTCAAGCAACCCTTAGTATGGATGAATTCTTCCGTGTCTCTCAATGAAAAATAACAGAGGAAATATGGGATACGTTAGAAGTCACTTGTGAAGGAATCATGAAAGTGAAAAGATCAAAACTAAATACATTATCTCAAGAGTATGAAATGTTCAGGATGCAGCCCGTAGAATCAATTCTTGACTTACAAAAAAGATTCTCACACTTGACAAACCACTTGGCAGTGATTGGTAAGTATGAAACTCAAAAGAAGAGTCTAAAAAACGACGTCACCAACATTTGATGAACTTAATCTTAAAATCCTTAGATCTTTAACCAGGGCATGGCAGCCGAATGTGACAGCAGTATCAGAAAAAAGAGTCTATTCTGTAAAGTCACTTGTGAAGCTTACACCGATTTGGCCATGGGACAGTTGTGGAGCTTATTCTGTAAAGTCTTGCTACGAGAAACTCATGCAGGGACAAAAGACCTCTATGCTTGATTCCACATGCAGACATTGTTTGAGTGTTGTGTGGGATTCGAAAATTCCGCATAAGGTCAAAATGTTTGGTAGGCGGCTGTTGCAAAACAAATTAGCTACTCGTGAACAATTGAATCGAAGAGGAATCATGGAAGGCGAGGACAATTGTAGGTGTGCTTTGTGTAATTCAGCTTACGAAAGTAGTGATCATTTATTTTTGGGATGCAATTGGGCAAAACGCATATGGGCTGCGGTTTGGAGCTGGTTAGGTGTTCAGCCAATTATGGATAACTCTGATATTAATTGTCGGAACCATTTCTTAACTAATTTTCATGTTTTGGAAGGGAAAGTTGGTAAGGGTAGGGAAGTTTTGATTTGGTTGGCAACAGGGTGGTGTTTATGGAATGCTAGGAACGAGATAATTTTCAATAACGAAGTCTTAGATATTGATGAGATCATTTTCAAAATCAAGATGATTTCTTGGTGGTGGTTGCAAATAGGTTCAATTCGGTTAAATTGCAATTTTTATGAATGGTGTAAAAACCCATTGGACTTTCTGTAAATAGTTGGTTTTGTTTTGTTTGTAGGTTAAGTCTTGCCTTCTTCTTTGTATTTGGGTTTGAGTTCCCCTAGAACTCAAAGTTTGAATACAATTGTTGCTTATCAAAAAAGAAAAGAAAAAAGAGTCTAAAAAACGATGTCACCAACATTGTTCGGAAAACTTCAAGAGCATGAGATTGAACTTATAAGACTAGAGAAGTATGAAACTCAAGAGAAGAAACAAAAGAGTATTGCTTTAAAAGTTGATTCAAGGGAAAAAGTGGAAAAGACATTCTGGATGAAAATGAGAACATCACTCTTCTTGTGAAAAGGTTTGACAAATTTCTCCAAAATGATAAAACTTTAAATTTTAGCAAAAGGAGGAAAATTTTCAAGAATAAGGAAGCATCTACTTCAAATAAGAATTTTACATTATTTAATTTAGTTAATATTTTAAAATTACTTCAACTTTTAGTTATTTTATTACCTCTAAAAATACAGTTTTTTCCTCATTGTTGAACCTCACAATTTTAATCTGTTCTCTTTTACCGTAACTCTAATTTGAATGGAATCAACGCCAAAGCGACCGTAAAATATTACTAATATTATCCACCAATTTAATTTCTAATTTGAGATACGTTTATTTGGCCTAAAATTTGAAATTGACATTTTGAGGTGTATTCTCATATTTAATTTTATACTGTTAAATTGAATTGTTTGAAAGACGACGATTCAATCAAACAGAAGATCTTTGTCGGTGGATATGGATTCGCGTGAGAAAGAATCAAAATAATTCTTAAATGAGTCGTATTCGGGTGAATTGTAGCTGGTCTTCTAAGTCTCTCCACTAGATCCTCCATCATAATTCTTGTCTATAAATTTTCAACTAGACATAAACCATTCACTTGTTTACATATGAAAACTAAATAAACCCTCTTACGTACCTTATGGAGACAAAGTAACATCTATAATACTCACCCTATGTAAAATTATTGTTTTAAGTATAAAAGAAACCCTTAACTAGTTGGATGGAGTATATTTATTTTTCTAAGTTACAGAACCTATCTATTTTAGTACTTTTAATTTAACAAGATGCTCTCCTTCAACTCTTTTAATGAAAAAGAAGAACATAAACCTTAATATAATTGACTGCATCTTCCGGTTACTTGATGCTCTAAAGCAACAAATGGAAGAAGTTTTCTAGTTCATCCTTTCATTAAACCTTTCCAAGAAACAATATTTATCTATCATTTTGTTGTGTGTTACTAAAAATTTAATTTTCTCATGGATTTATTTAGTTACAATTTTGCTAATATAACCTTCAAAATATATATTAAGCTTGAATAGTTTTTGGTCACTGTATGTTGGCGTATTTTTTATTTTCGTTCATGTATTTTATTTTTCTTGAAAATGGTCCTTAAATGTTAAAATCATTTTAGTTTTCGTTCTTAAAATTGAAATTTAACATTTGAGGACTTTATCCCTAAAAATAAAAATATAGGGATGAAAAACAAAAACAATCCAACTTACCGGGACCAAAAGACTATTTAAGTCTATATATTAATTTAACATCCAATAAGCTTACCTTAAATGAATTACTAAAAAAGTAAATTAAGTGCCATATCATTAGTTTAAACGCATCATATATTTTTTATGCTAGCAAATAAAGCAGTTGCTACTCTGTCCCAATTATCATTAACAAAATATGATATTCTTATCTCAAATCCACAAGAAACACAATCTGATTTTAAATTGTTTGGATTCAAAATGAAGAAAGCAATTTTATTCGAGCATGTTACTTGAGGAATTTCATACACACACGGTTGGTGATTATATATCAAAAGATGAAAAAGATTCAATAATATTAATTAGTTGCTAAAGAAGACAATTATTCGTTGATTGATCTCAATTAACAAGCATAATAAAAGGTTTGTGCAAAAAAAGTGCAGATTAAAATATTGCAAGTTGAGTTTTGAGTATATTAGCTTTACATATAAAAAGAACTATTAAACAAAAAAATTAAATATAAAATCCCACTTGGACTTTTTGGCTAGTCATTCTAAGAACTTTCTCACTACTTTGTTTTATTTTTTAAAAAAGTAATTATTTTGAATGGATAAAATAGATCAACTAATATAAATAAGTCGTTGATGTTAATAAAAATTAAAAGTAACTAATTCATAATTGAACAATTATTATCTTAAGTTGAAATTATAAGCTGGCCATGGTGATCTTTATCCAATAGTTTTAATTTATCATCTAAGCATACTTGGATGTGTTTTTAGGATATGTCTATATCATGGTCCATAGTAAGCTAGTGCTTTTGGAATGACTCGCTCTTACACTAGATTGTGATTGATCTAGTATTAGTATGGAACAATTGGTTTTAAGCCTTACATTGAATGAGTTAGATCATGTTTGGGTGTTTGACAACATTGGAATTGGCGTGGATGATATTATAAATGACAATTTTTTTTTTTGGAGTCACACTCATTTGTACCACACCTTTTTTTTATAAATAGAAAATGCAACTTCATTAATAGGCAAATAAGTAAGGATTACATATGTTTGGAGACAATTGAAATGGAACATACTCCATATATAGTCTAAGTACAATTTTAAGAGAAAACACTATATAGTCATAAGAGTTATTATATATAGAATTTTTAAAAGTTAAGGCACAACAAAACCAAAAGCAACAATATATCAGTCAATAATCCACTCTCTTGCAAACACCAATAATGACAACGTGGAAGTGAGAATCCATAGTCTTTTTCCAAATTCAATTAAGGATGATTACTTTGACTTGTGTTTGCACATTTCGACATTTTTTGGTCTCAAAACTGCCCAACTTTTTTTAGTGTTCACAAATTAATAGATGACTAGAGATAGTTATGAAATGGATGTTGAACTCATAAACTTCCTAAATCACTATTAAATGCCAATAGACACACATAACCATGCTACAAGCCACAAAACTCTTTTAAGACATTTTGTAAAACACCAAGAGTGCATCATTTACTGCTAAAACACAAAAACAACAAACAAAAATTAAGAAAACAAAATCCAAAATCTCTGTTAGAATTTGCATACTACATAACCATGGCGGCTTTGGTGGTGGACAAAAACTTCTGGGCAACAGGGTTGTAGGAGCAGCTACCGTAAAGAGAGATGCTTCCGTTGTTGTCGCATTTGAGATGTGCAGAAAACCCACAACAATTTGTCTTTTCTTGGTGGTGGTGGCTCTAGTGGCGGCCGTAAAGAAAGAAAAGGACACTTTACGGTTGGTAGTGATGGAGAGAGGGAAATTCTGGCGAGAAGCTTAGTCATGGTAAGGACATGAGAAGGAAGATGGATGGAGAAGAATATGCTTTCGAAAGAGAGGGAAGTGACCACCATAGAGGTGGAGGGAGATGACCACCATAGAGGTAGAGAGAAACCACCAAACCCTAGAGGATTGGGGGAAATTTTTCTAGAGAGAAGGGAGAGCATCTCTCTCTAAAAATATGTCTGACAACAACACAGGTCATTTATACCACACCTCGAAACTTATTCATTTTGTTGAAAAAAGACAAATTTTTTGCCTTCGAGTCCTTTTTTTAATTTGGTGACGAAGTTCCAGTTGAGTTTGTATTTTCTTTTTTAGTGGATGTCACACATTTTTTATTTATTTTTATAGTAAATTTGAAATGCCTTTAAATTCAAATGCTGAGTCAAATTTCGATATGCAAATTGACCTCAAAATTTGGTGATGGGTTGATGACGTTCTCTCTCAAGGTGGCTTTTGGTATGTCTCATCTTAAGATGTTGCTCCCCTACTTCTCCAATTAGTGACCTACGAGTGTATAGGAATTAATGAGTCGTATGCGTGTTGATCTAAGCCTCACCACAAGAGTTTAATATTGTACATATTTGAGGTGTATGGGTCGGCCCAGCAAGTCGGCATGCGAAGGAAGGAGTGATAGCGGAGTAAACAATTAAATCCAAGGTTGGGGGAACCCTCAACTTAACTCGGCACCAACATGTAGTCGGAATGGGTCCTCAACCTGGACATTAGTGCCTAAGCCAGTTTCGGGTGGGCGCTACGAGTCGGTACGAAACATTACAAGTAGACCATCGATGTTCCACTAAAGCCAGTCATAACCGCCCCACTGTTATGGAGGTTACAGTTCTTTAAACGACCAAAACGGCAGGGGTTACAACGACTCGCTCATTATGTAGGGAATTCAAGGTTCCTCTATCAATAAGAGCAATAATAACTCCAACAGCTATAAATAAGGCTCCAAAGAGGGATAAGCAAGATGCATATTTTCTTGAGCTCGCATCAGCTGTGCTGCTCAAATCCCTATAATTATTCATCACAAACTCATGTGTGACCTCGTCGGATTCGCTTCCGGGAGGTAATCAAAAGTATTCTACAGGAATAAATATTATGTCTATATATTTCTCAATCTCGTGCACTGCTTTCTCAATAACAAGAGAAATTTTTTTCACTTTCACTACTTCATCTTCATCTTACCCATTTTCACTTTTTTTCCCCGCAAAACACAAAAACATACATTATTTACTTATACTCTAGAACTTTGATCCTCTCTTTTAGTTACATACGTCTTCGTTAATCATTTCACCAATGTCTTTGTCTTTTTCGTTTCCATCCTATTTTTGGTGAATATTCTTCTGGTGATTTATTTTCCATTTTGCGTTTTAGGGTTTTCATCATTGTAAGTAATGATAGTGGGATATGTTTTACCCCTTGAGAACCTTTTGCATGCATTGTTTATCATAGGTGCATGGCAGTGGTGGTTAGACTACTTTTGTTCGCACTTTCACACAAGGGTCTGAATGTGAGAAAAATACACAAGAAGGTGGGTTGAATTGTGTATCTGGTAAACTTTTGCATTTTAGAACAACAACTTCTGAATCTTTCTAAGTTCAGATTCCAAGGAAGAGTAAGTAGCAGCGGAAATATTGAATGCATAAGAAATAAGTAAAAACGCACACACAAATTATCCTGATTCCTCTCCAAGTGAGAGTAGTCTAGTCCCCTTGTCCCACAAGAGCTTTTTCACTATAATCAAGACCTAATTATAATCTGCTTAAACACATCAGTCCAAGATTCCCTTGCTCAATCACACATGAATGAGACATGCTTGCTCAAGCAACCTAGCTCAAGACTTCCTTGCTCAATCAAACTGAAAGAGACTTCCGTCCATAAACACACTAGTTGAGGACTTCCTTACTTAAACACTCAATCTAAGACTTTGACAAGTTCTAAACAAAATATTTAGGATTTACAACAAGTTGTACTTGATATACAATCAGAGGTATAAAGAATAAAACACAAATAATGACCTTGTTACTTGAGATTTCTAAGATATACAAGTGTAAGAAATCTCAAGTCTATTTAGAATACAACAACTATGTACTAAAGCTTGGTGATCAAATTGATTCTAGTTTGTTGTTGTAGTTTCTTGTTGTTTGATGGTGTTACTTCCTTTGAATCTTTAGTACCTTATATAGATGTAACAAAAGAGTCATTGGAGGATAACTTGTATAAGTTTCTTTGTTAAAGAAGGATTTTCCAAGAGAGAGACGTTGAGAGTTGGTACTGTTAGGATTTTCAACGTCTGAATAAACTCATTGTCCATTGTGTCTTTCTCAAGTAAGGAAACCATAGGGATGTTGGAGTAGATTGAAGAAGTCGTATCAAACAACCTTGAGCCTTGTGCTAGAACCCCTAATTAACTTTCTCCATAATCTGGAAGTTGACAAGATGGATCCGTTTTAATACAGAGTATAGACCAGAGGCGCAATACTATGTGTCCAGGTCATTAGAAGTTGAGTCATTTGATGTTGAGGTTCCAAGTGATGACCAGATCCTGATCCATCAGAGTCTGAGTCATAAATACTTCTCTTTATAAGTTGTTTAACTCGGTTATAACTAAGTTAATTATGAGCTTAATGATCCTGCACACTAAAATAAATGTTAGTATACCCAATTGTTCTTTAAGTACTTTGTTATCATCAAAACCAAAGAGTATAAACAGATTTTGTTTCAACAGGGTCAAAGGATGAATTGTCGGAGTTAACTTTAACTCATTCTTTTATTCTATGTAGATAGATTAAACACGAGGAAAAAGATTTCATATTCACCAGAACGATATATATATTTCCTCACTTTTTCTTTTTTGCAAAACACAAAAAGTATCATCTTCATAAATTCTTTGCTTGTACTCTAGACTCTAGGATGCTCTCATTCATTATCATAGATCTTCATGCATCATTTCACCAATGTCTTTGTAATTTTAGCTTCCATCATATTTCTGGTGAATATTCTTCTTCTTCTTCTTCTGGTGATTGATTTCCTATTTTTATGTTTTAGGGTTTTCCTCATTGTAGGTAATGCTAGGTGGAGGTGTTTTACCCCTTAGGAACCTCTTGAATGCATTAATTATCATTGGTGCATGGTTGTGGTGGTTAGATTTTTGCTTATTTCGTGTTTTTATCAAGAGGAAATCATGTTCATACTTTCACACGCAAGAGTCAAAAGGTGGATTGTTTGGGTAAACTCTAACTGAATCTTTTCTTTTGTGTGGATTTCTTAAACACTGGAAAAAAGATTTCATATCCACCAGAAGGCTATATGTTTTTTCACACTAAAAAGTATTATCTTCATAACTTTTTTGCTTATACTCTAGACTTTTGGATGCTCTCCTTTAGTATCATACTTCTTCATGATTCAATTCACCAATGTCTTTGATTTTCCGCTTCCATATTATTTTTTGTAAATATTCTTCTTCTTCTTCTTCTTCTGGTGATTGATTTCCTATTTCTAAGTTTTAAGTTTTCTTCATTGTATGTAATGCTAGCTGGAGGTGTTTTACCCTTAAGAACCCCTTAAATGCACTGTTTATCGTCGGCACGTGGTAGTGGTTATTAGATTACTTTGCTTATTTTGCTTTTTTTTTATTAGGAGGAAAACTTGTTGGCACTATATCACTTGGGTTAGAGGGTTGATTGTTGGAGTTAAATCTAACTCACTATTTTTTCCTGTATGGATAGATTAAACATGGGAAAATGGTGAATGTCTAACTCGCATGTCCTCACACAAATGGCAAGATCTATTGAATTTCACGAGCACGATAAAGAACTTCTTATTTTTATGGTAACTTAGAGTAATAAGGCAAGAGGATGATGATGATGAGGTTGAGCCATCAACTTAATGAGTTGTAGGTTAGAGATGACAATGCTTATCACTTGTGAAACATATATTTTCTTGGCCTGACAACGGGACATGTTGTCTGACCACCACATTGTCAGAAAGACTTTCGATACAAGGAGTTGGTCCCTTAATTGAATCATCGACTCTGATACCACCGCTGAATTATCATGAAGAGTTTCCACATTGAATTAAAAGCAACACACATCTCATTTATAAAGTGTTCAACCTCTACTTTTCTAAATAATATGGAACTTCAAACTCAGGATAACACTAACATGGTGTTGAAAAAGCTCGTGCTTTTAGAGCGACCAGCTCAAATGTGACAAATGTTATGATAAAAATGCAACATTACAATTTTAATAAAAATGAATAACGCGATTTTTTTTGTGTGTAAAAAAAAGAAGTAAACATATACACGATATACACGATGCTACTTGCCTTTGTTTGCTTTTGATGTGAAGGCACTCACCCAAAAATTGCTTCACTAAGATTGTCATACTATTTTGAGCAACAACAAATTCAATCCAATTACCAAAAGGAAGTAACTACTTTATAAATAAATAGGAAACTAGGATTATGAAAAAAGTGGAAAGAAAAATTGATGAGAAGAAAGGGACTTTAATCATTTTAATACACGAATACCTTCTCCATAATTCAAGGAGAGGTTCCTATTTGCCAACCTTTACTTTGTTCTTTAATTTCAAAGACAACTATGTTATCAAATTATTAAAATCCCATCTCTTCTGTTTTCTTGTCTCATTTGTTATTTTTTTAATGGAAAATATTATAATCTAATACAAAACTAATATATAAAAAAAAAAACAAAATTAATATTATAAAAGGCCATACAAATAATATATTAATGAATAAATTCACATGGTAAATTACTGTAAGATTAGACAAGACTCACATAGTAAATTAATTAATCAGTCTCAATCACTCTCACAAGAAATTCAGATCTCAATCTCTTACTAATTTAAGTAGTAATCCTAATTTTTTAGATTTAATTAGGTTTTAGTGTTTGTTTTTTCAGAAAATAAAATATATTATTGTTATATTCTATTATTTTTATATTAACCTTTCTGTTGAATATTTCCACAAGCTTTATATTTATAAGTTGGTGGGAGGATCACAGTTTCAGTTAAGTACTCGAGCCAGTTTTGATATCAGTAAATTCAAAGAAGCAAAGCTTGTAAAAATACACTATGGCCAAATTAGATCCTAATTACTATGGTTTGTATCAAAATCACAGCAAGAGAAAATTCTAAAAATAAGAAAAATCATAATTATAGGAATAAATGTACATATTGTTGTTAGTTAGTCAATTCTAAATTGTTAGAAATTAGTTAATACGATAGTTAAGTAGTTATAACTAATTTTATATGTGATTATTATTAATTGACTGTATGACTAGAATTTAGTTATTTAGTAATAAGATGAATATTAAATTTGACATAACTCAATCTTAAAAAATCGATTTGTAAGGTGAGATATTACTTTACATAAAGTCTTTTCAAAAAAAATTCGTATCGACTTGAAATTTTTCCAATACATCTCTAACACCCAATACAATTGAACATACAGACGGTGTAAGTTCTGCATCTGATACTATATTGAATGATTATACAAGAATCACATGATAAACTCAATTAATTAATCTCAATCTTCCAGTTTTTATTGACAAAAATGTTATTGTAAGATAAAATAAAACTCGCAATCTAAATTTAACCTATTTCATCTCAACCCTTAACTTGTATCGATTAATTTAAGAAGATCAATCTTACCGTTCATATGCGGGAAACTCCCCTTAAAACACAATAAAACTCTACATGAATTTGACCCAACACATGAATTATTTATAATTAATGAGATTTAAATCTAGGACATCGAGAGAAACACACTTAGGCCTCAAGTCTTCATCACTCTATCAACCTTAGAGTATGTTTGGATGTAGTATTTTAATTAGGGAAAGTAATTTTTTTGAGAGAATTGAAAATCATTTGAACAAAATCTATTGTTGGGATAAAAAAATATGGAAAATTATTAAAATAATGTATATTTAAGATGTATTTTATTCAAGTCAAATTTAAGGAATTTCAAATGACACCAAAAAGTAAAGAATTTGAAATTGCCTCTTCATTCTATATAATGTACTCCCTCCGTCCCAAAATACAAGAGAAAAAATGCATTTTTCTTGTCCCAAAATATAAGAGAAAAATCATATTTTATTTTTTTCAAGGTAAAATTAAATGCAAATTGCATTTAACTCACATTCTCTCTCATCATTTCTATAACCAACAACCAATTAATTTTTTTTACATCTTCCAAAGCACTTTACTTAAAGAAAACCATAAATCAAATGATTGTGTTTTTACTTTTTTTTAATAAGCGTGATTTTGTTTTTTTCTTTTATAATTTGGGACAGAGGAAGTAAATGTTAAATTGGTTATTATTAATTTTTTAAAATTTGTAAGAAGGTCCTCAAATTTTATGAAAGTTTTAGATTCACCCACCAAATTTTTCAAAAATTGCAAATAAATTCTTAATAATTTTTAAAATTTACAAATTAATCCCTTCAAATTTTCAAAAATTGCAAATTGATCCTTATTTTTCATTTTTTTAAATTTGACCTAAAAGTTTTAGAATTTATGAAAATGATCCCAAAAATTTAACAATCAATCATTTTAATATTTCATCCAAACAAATAATTTTAAAAATGAACAAATTTCAATTAAATCATTTGAATTGTTTAAAATTTTAAATTCCTTAAAATTCTCAAGTATCCCATCCAAACACACTCTTAGGATTATTTCACTAACAATAATATTATGAAATTATTTTAAATTGCACTCACACAGAAAATAATAAAGATGTCAATCTTAATTTATCTCTCATTAACTTAACTAAATATTAATCTTTACCTTTAATTAGGTTTTTAGACCATTATATATTTTTTGAAGTCATTTATGTTTATTTTAGAAAAATAAGGTTTATTATAAGGATATCAAATGGATTCGGCTCGTCGGTATGTCAGTTTTGTTCGCATTTTTATGTGAACTAATCAAAGTTATAGACCTTCATCATATAATATGTCGGTACCATTCTATCCCATTTCTTTGCAAAGGTTTTGTAGATGCGGACATCCAATTCTTCACCCGTCCTTATTTTTTTAGGACACACTAAAATTTTAGGTTTCCACTCTCAACTATATCTGTCTCACTCCATCTATATTTATCGAGTCGTTGTAATTTAAACGCGATAAAACATACTAGTTTCCCACCTCTAATTTATTAATGTATTATTGTAATCCCACATTATTCACATGTTATTCCATTTCATATAATTCACTACTTTACACATTACAATATACATAAAAAAAAAAAAAAAGCATTTTCAATTAATAAATGATTATATCATTCAACAATTGTCCTTATTATTCCAAACCCAACAATATAAATAATTGTCCTTCCCCTTCCTTTCCTCACCACACATTTTCTCTCCCCTTTCCACCTCTTCTTCCTCAACCCAATCATGAACAAAATAAAACAATCCCTCGCCGGAATCTCAAACTCCGGCAACAACAACATCAACAAAAAACTCATCTTCACCTTTTTCACATCACTTCTCATCATAACCACCATAGTAGCCATTGTCGCAACAACAACAACATCCAAAAACAAAACCAAAACCAACAAAATCACTTCATCTTCTCTCTCACTCTCTCACCATTCCCACACCATCATCAAATCCGCTTGCACCACCACACTCTACCCTGACCTTTGCTTCTCCGCCATTTCCTCCGAACCAAACGTAACTCACAGAATCACCAACCACAAAGACGTTATCTCAGTCTCTCTCAACATCACAGCCAGAGCAGTCGAACATAACTTCTTCACCGTGAAAAACCTCCTCACGTTGAAAAACCTCACGGAGAGAGAGAAAACCGCTCTTCATGATTGCTTAGAAACCATTGACGAAACGCTAGACGAACTCAAAGAAGCTGAGAAAGATCTCGCGTTGTATCCATCCAAAAAGACAGTATATCAACATGCAGATGATCTGAAAACGCTCATCAGCGCCGCCATTACCAACCAGGTTACTTGCTTGGACGGTTTCTCCCACGACGGCGCTGATAAGAGAGTGAGGAAGGTTCTAGAAGAAGGACAAGTCCACGTGGAACATATGTGTAGTAATGCATTAGCCATGACGAAGAACATGACAGATTCAGACATAGCAGAATTTGAACAGACAAACGGTAGGAAATTATTGGAGGAGGAGAATGGAGCTGTGAGGTGGCCGGAGTGGTTAACGGCTGGGGATAGGAGGTTGCTGCAAGGGGGAGCGGTGAAGGCGGATGTGGTGGTGGCGGCGGACGGGAGTGGAGACTTTAAGACGGTGTCGGAGGCGGTGGCGGCTGCTCCTTTGAAAAGTAGTAAGAGATTTGTGATAAAGATAAAAAGTGGGGTGTATAAAGAGAATGTGGAGGTGCCGAAGAAAAAGATAAATATAATGTTTTTGGGAGATGGTAAAACTACTACTATTATTACTGGTGATAGGAATGTTGTTGATGGAAGCACCACTTTTCACTCTGCTACTGTTGGTAAGTATTTTTTCACCTTGCTATTTTTTTTAGAAAATTATTTTTGAAAATTATTGGAAAATGTTATTGATATTTTAGTTGGTGAGTGGGTTTTGAAAAAAGAAATGGAAGATAATATTATATGGTAACGGTCGAATATATGAATGAATATTTAAATGTTCCCTATATGGATACAATGAAATGATGTGCATGTGGTGTCCTTTTGAATATGGTATGTTTGATGATATATACGTTGGAATAATACAAGAAAAACTTAGTTTATGTTTGAATATGGTATGCTAGTTTATGTTTGAACATGGTTTGTTTGTTGATATTACATAGTATAATGATACAAAGAAAAATTTTGTTTCAAATTTACAAGCAAAAGCCAAAAATAAAACAATAAAAAAAATATAATGGAATAAAATGGATATATTTGAGGTTACATACCTAATACTTTTCTAAAAAAATAGGGCAAAACAAACTTGTAGATATTAAATCTTTTAAGTTTAAAAATTATAAAATTTATGTAAAAGTTCTTATAAAATTTATGTAAAAGTTCGTCTCCAAAAATCAAAAATAATAGAGCAAACAAGACATTCAAATTAAAATATCCGAGTTTAAAATCCTAATACATCCCATGCAAATTCTACGCAAAAATACAGATAAAACGAACATGACAAACGTGACAAATCTATTTTATCATCTTTAATGATAACCATTAAAAAGTCACGAACAATTGTGAGTATCAAAAATTTAAATCTTAATAATGATATCTAATTTAATAATATCCATATTTTTTTTCTCTCACCTGTAGAAATTAGTCACAAGGTAAATTAGGAAATTTTTTTAATATTATATATATTTTTATATACTGACAAAAGTGTCCCCCTATAAGTACATTTTACAGTAGAAATATTGAAAAAGTTGTTTAGCAAGTTGAATGAATGAAACATTGAAGTGTGAATATGAAATCCAATAAGGCAAAAAGGTATTGGTGTACTTTTCAAAGAGCTTGAATTATAGTAACTTCACATGGCTGGGCCTAATATTAATTACATATTGGTTGGTACCACTAATTAACATATATTTTATTCATCAGATTTTAATTTTAAAAAATCAACAAAAAATTATAAATGAGCTGTGTTAGCTTTTATGGATATGAACAACAATTCTATGTTCATCATAATTATATTTAGTATTTTTTGTCAAAAAGTTTCATCATAATTATTATGATTAAGAAAATCTGTTTCTTTTCCAGGGGTCAGTGTGCACATGGATATTTATTTGTTGTTATGTGTTCTCTGATATTAGATATTATTTTTTGGTCAAATATATGGTCTTTTATTGTGTTCCTGCTTTGGTTTCATGAAATATATATTAATTTAATAATTTCCATGTGCATGTGAAGTGATGTCTTACAAAATAAATACTAATATTCAAATGCATTTTGTAAATTAAAAATATTCTGCAAGCAAAACATAAAGTATCTTTTATTTTTCACTTCCATCAAAAACAAAGTTGCCCCTTTTGTCATGTTCTCTCATTTTCTGATAAAAGTGATGGCTCTTTGTAATATGTAGTTTGTACTTTATGTTATAGTAAATATTATTTTCTATATATACTGCAAATGTATCTGTCATTGAAGTAAATTAAATGGTTAAATATATTTTATTTACTAATATATACTTAATTTTAAATTTTAGATCCTATAAAAAATTTATTCATTTTTAGTCCTCATATTTTTAAATATATTACTGTCAAACAAAATCCATATATTTTAGTTTATTCCCACAATGTTGTTTCGTTTAAAATTTAAAATTTCTATCTTTTTAGTTTATTCCCATAATTTTTTTTTGTTAAAAAAGTAATACTCTTTATATGTATAAGACTAAAATAAGATAAAAAAAATGTTATATGTGAACAGAGAAAATGGATTGGAATCCAGCTAGACAAATTTGGGTTTAATACATATTCGAATTAGGTTCTGAGTCTCTTTCAGTTTTTTAATTTGCTTCAGCTTCAAGTTTGAATTTTCAAGCCATTATACTTTTTAATTTGCTTCAATCATGCATGGCTAGTGGCTACCTATACATTATAAACATAATCTTGCATGACATTTGGGCTATTAATTTAATCCTAAAGTCACTTTCACATTAAAATCTATTGCTCTCCTGTCATTATCTTGTATCCTATAAAACATCTTAGAGACTAATCTTATCATATTCTTCAATTATACCTAAAATCCAAAATATAATCTTATATATCGCATATCATGCCATAACTTATGCAAATCCCACTTCTCAAGTTGTCCTCTAATTAGATGTCTTTTCTAGTATATCAAATCTTAGTTTAACCAAATAATATCTAAACATATTTTTATCCTAATATGTTAATTTTAAGTGTCTATTCTCACAAAACATAGCATAATTTTGGATAATTCAATGCACACAAAAATTTAGTTTTTTTAAAATTTATTATTTTAGTTAACATTAATCGTTTATCTACATATACTCAAAGAAAATGAGCTTTTAAATATGCTAATTGGCTATCTAGATTTTCGAAAAGACCAAATTTAAACGTAAAAATAAGTTATTGATAGACTATAAGTCAGAATAAACTTGACAATTAGCTCGGCCAGTTTATTCTCGCCGCAGTCTTAGTCACCTTACACTTTTATTACCTAATCTATGGAGCATATTCAACCATAGTTGGCAAGAAAAATGTAGTTAATGACTAAGGACATAACTCATCAATGTCCTCTCAAGTCTCTAACTTGCATTAACAAATTAGTTTATTCATGACAAATTAAGTGTCATGCTAGCTTTTAGTTGTTCAACTTAATTGCAACCAATTTTGTGTTCCATTTACTAACTATTAGAGATGTTAACCATGACACACAATATTAGTTGAGCACAACTCATTCTCCACCACAATTCACAAACACTAACAAGTGAACACATCCTTTTTGTATTGTCAATTTCAACATCCTAAATAAAAACAAACATATGTAAGTAAAACAAAATCTTAGTTTTTCTTTTGCATAGATTATTTGTCATCACATAATTTGATATTTTCTTTTTAGCCAATTAATTTTTTGAACTTTATCACAAACTTAATCATCATATTCATTCATAACTTTTCTATACATAAAAAGACTAGTATACTTATGTTATATCTGAATAGAGAAAAGGGGTTGGAATCCAGCTAGAAAACTTTTGCTTTTTTTATTTTCGAATCAGGTTGAGTCACTTTCAGCTTTTTTGCTTAAGCTTCAAGTTTGAATTTTGAAGCCATTATGCTTCCTAATTTGCTTCAATTATGCATGGCTACCTAGACATTATAGCCATAATCTTGCATGACATTTCGGTTATTAATTTAATCCTAAAGTCACTTTCACATTAAAATCTTTACCTCCCTTTTCATTATCTTCTCATTTCATTCTTTAACTATTATAACTAAAATCCAGCGTCTAATCTTAATTATATACCATTGTCATGCCATAACTTCATGCATATCTCACTTCTTAAATTGTCCTCATGTAAAATGGCATTTTCTACTATATGTTTAACCAAACACTCCCTTTAATATTCAACAATAATTTACAAGAAAATATAGTTAATTATTGTTTTCAATGTCCTCTCAGTAATTTACAAGAAAGTAATTTCACATTTCATATAAAAAGTGATTTAATTGAATATCGTGTCATTAATTTTTTTAAAAAAATAAAAGAATAATTTAATTAAATATCGTGTCATTATTTTTTATCGACCAGTAGAAATAAATGAGTGAATATTTTGTATCGAAAAATCTTATCTCAATTAACAGAAACTATATCATCAAAATTATAATTAAAATATTTTATATGTAAGTTTATAGTCGTTATTACTACTTTGTTTACGTATAAAAATAAAAATATGAAATTTCACATCAATTTTTTCTCTTCAAATTATATGTTTCCTAGGACTACATCCTTAATAAAGTGGCTAATCATGACCCACAATATCGGTATCCTATGACTACAATCCTTAGTAAAGTGGCTAATCATGACCCACAATATTGGTTGAACACAACTCATTCTCAACACTATTCACAAACACAAACATGTGTTCACATGTTTTTTTTTGGTTCCATGTCTTGCTACCTTATTGTATTGTCAATTTCAACATCCTAAATAAAAACAAAACACATGAAACTAAAACAAAAAACAAAAAACATTTTTTCTTGATTCTCTCTCCATGCATTTTTGCAGCCATAGTAGGAGCAAATTTCCTAGCAAAAGACATAACGTTCCAAAACACAGCCGGTCCAGCAAAGCACCAAGCAGTGGCCCTAAGAGTTGGCGCTGACCTCTCAGCTTTCTACAACTGCGACATCATAGCATACCAAGACACCCTCTACGTCCACAACAACAGACAATTCTTCGTCAACTGTTTCATTTCCGGAACGGTCGACTTCATCTTTGGAAACGCAGCGGTCGTCTTCCAGAACTGCGACATCCATGCAAGACGTCCTGACTCGGGACAGAAAAACATGGTCACTGCACAAGGGAGAGTTGATCCCAACCAGAACACTGGCATTGTGATACAGAAATGTAGGATTGGTGCAACTAAGGATTTGGAGGGTGTGAAGAGTAGTTTTCCTACTTATCTAGGAAGGCCTTGGAAGGAGTATTCTAGGACAGTGATCATGCAGAGTGTTATTGGTGATGTTATTGAACCTGTTGGATGGCATGAATGGAATGGGAATTTTGCTTTGGATAGTTTGGTTTATAGGGAATATTTGAATACTGGTCCTGGTTCTGGGACTTCTAAGAGGGTGACATGGAAAGGGTTTAAGGTTATTAGTAGTGTTGCTGAGGCACAGAGTTTTACTGCTGGGAATTTTATTGGGGGGTCTAGTTGGTTGAGTTCTACTGGGTTTCCTTTCTCTCTTGGGCTTTGAATTGGGCCCAAATAGTTATTTTTTTCATTTTTATTTTGTTATTTATTAAGGGGGAGAGAGTAACAAAGTTGACCAGATAAAAGTATATATATAAAGAGAGCAGAAAAATGGAAAGTGAGAGAGAGATATTAATGCTCAAGATCAAGTTTTTTGTTTTTGGATTTGACTTGAATTTATTGGATTTTGGTAAAAAGGCCATGATCTATATGTGGCTTGGGTTGAATTATTGTGATATTGGCATTGTTTAAATGGAAAGAAATGTATTTTTAATTTATTAAGCCTTTGGTTTGATCAAGAATGTAATTTTGTTTTGGTTTTATAGTTTAGATGTAAAGCTGCTTTGTCTTATGATCAGGTTCGTAAGTCTTAACAAAGACTAACATCACAATTAACTATGGAAGAATATTAATGGATACCGGTGATAAAACGGGTCTGAAGTATCGGGCAAGTCTGTTTTACTCACATATTTTGGAGGATAGATTAAGATTTTAAGCCTGCTCCCTGTAATATATCCGCCTCTGACTCCGTTTCGTTTTTTTTTTATGGATTTTTGTTGACGTCGGATATTAATATACAATTTTTTTCTTTAAAAGTGCAATGTCTGCGGTGCCGTCCACCCTCATTATTTTGTGGGGCAGGTTAAATAAGATTTAGGACCCTCAAATATACTTGTCTCGCTATGCCCTATTTTTACGAGTAGGCGTAAACGGAACGGACGCGCTCATTTAACAATCTCAAAGAGAGGCAAAAGAGTATTAAGTGAAATAGCTATACAAGAGGCTAATGTCAGAGTCTTAAAACCATTACATTGATCCTTTGGTCTAGTGTGTGGGATAGGGCGATTTCTTCAAAATTGTCGAGGATGTTGTGGAGAATGTTTCACAACGAAATCCCAACCAAAGACAACCTTGTTGGAAGAAGGGTGATCGATTAGGGCGTGAATAAATGTGTTGGAGAGTGCGACAATGAAGAGTTTTGTATCTCACTTTTTTGAGTGTCTAATTTTTTAGGTGTGTGGAGTCACACCTATTAATTACTTAGATTATCACTGTTATGCATAATGATTATTGGAAGCATTTAGTGCAATCCGAAGGGCTTTTGGATAGACGGAGTCAGACGTCTTTGAAGATTATGGAGATATGGTTTGCTTGTGTGGACAATTTAGAAGGTTAGGAACGAAAAAGATTTTTCAAAAAGAGAAAATTATCATTGCAAAAATCATTAAAGAGGCAAAATTTCTATTCTAAAAATAGCTTCAATTCAAATCAAGTGAGATTGTTGATAGTATGTCTCAGTGGTTCAAATAAAGTCATTTTTTATTTCGGCTTGTGTTGGTGATGTGTTAGAAGTATGTTTCGGTTGTTACAAGTATGCTTCAATTGTGTAAGGATCATCAGTTGCGGTAGTTCTGACGCATACTGTATTATTCATTGAGACCCTCCTTTATCACTAAACCATTGCATTGCTTGTGAAAACTTGTGAACGTTATAGATTATATGCGTTCATTATCATCAGATGTAGAATTTTATTCAAAAGGTATTTTTTTATCAAATGACATGAACTTCTCTATAAATAGAGGCACTTGGAAATCATAAAATACATATGAAAATAGAAATATACACACTCATTTTCACCATTTCAATTATTCTAAAATCATCCTTTACTTTATTAATGCATAAGTAAAGTGTAGGAAACATTTTTTTGTAACCTATTATCAAAAGATACGTCGAGTGTGTTTGTGCAATTCCTATTAAGGAATTCAAAATATCCTAAAGGAAATTTGCTGTTAATCTCAATTGCATCCAATATACTATAATTGGTGGAGGCGAATTGATCCTAAAGGTTAGTGTGAAATTCACACGCTTTGAATTTTCAAGTACGATTTTCATCGACACTTTCTTTGTTCAAGGGCTACCACATATCCACTAACAACCACAAATCTCCAACAATTAGGATCAATTTTTTACTTAATCAATGACGACATCACTCAAAGAAGTGACATCTAATTTTGTAAAATTAAAAAAAATTGATGGAGGTAACTTTATTTGTTCGCAGAAAAAGATGAAATTTTTGCTTACAACTTTGAAAGTAGTATATGTTCTGAATACAACAAGAGTAGTGGAAAGGAAAGAAGAATCCATCGTTGAAACAAGAGAGAGACAAAAATGGGGCAATAATGATTACATTTGCATGAATGATATTCTAAACGGTATTTTAGATTCCTTGTTTGTTATCTACCAAAGCAGTCAGTCTAGTCTTATTTATAAAATATATTTAATAAATAAAAAATTAATATATAATCTTCTAATTAATAAACATTCTAATAATGCATTGACCTCTTCGAATTAATTTCATAATAATTGACATATTTTTATTGATTTATTTTTATCTATTACAATATATTAATTAAAATTATTATAATTAAATTTAGCATAAAAATATATCTTTTCATTCATTATAAAATCTTTCAAATGTATAAATGACATAAAAATAATTTTAATAAATTTTTGAAAAGAAAATTTAATTATATTAAATCAGCTCAATTAGAATTAGTAGTTATATAATAGAATATCTACATATTTAAATTCACCATATCTCAGTTTTGAAGAGTAAAATTCGGTCAATAAACTAATAAATTAATAAAACAAAAAATTAATTTAAAAACACAACTTAATTTATAATATTCTATTCTTAAAACAATATACTAACTAACAATGCTTTTTAACATTTTCTTAAATTTGAAACTTTTGAAGAATTAAAAACACAAATTTAAAAAATATATTTTATATTTAAGAATCATGCTAACGAGTGCCCAGGAATATTGGTTAAACATTTCAAATAAAAAATATTTTAAATTCATTATATTAAATATACACAATATTCTTTAAAAAAATTAATTATTTATGTTTTTAATGCATTGAATACATATATTTTAGATAAAAATATTTTTTTTATTTTATTATACAATATTCAACTTATTTTTTTAATCTCTTAATCAGTGTTAATATTACCCTATATTTAATATTACCCTATATTTAATTCAGAAACATATCTTAGTTGAAATAGTAGTACAGTATCAAATATCTCATCCAATTTGCTTATTCAACTTTCTTGTTTTATATTTAAAATAAGATTTTGTTAATAAGTACTCCCTCTGTCCCAAATTATAAGAGAAATTTACTTTTTATATTTATTGAATATTTAATGTATCTAGTCTATATATAGACCAAATACATTAATTATTCAATGAATCTAAAAATGAAATTTCTCTTATAATTTGGGACGGAGGGAGTAAGTAGACACGCCGGGAACAAGAAACAAATGGCATGCATGCGTTTTAGCGCAATTAGCGGACGCGGCCTGCTGTTCTGAAATTGCCATTTGCCTGTTTCCAATACTATATGAAACTTACGTTGAATTTTTCTTTTTGTATTGGAAAGAGGTTTTTTTTTAATGAGAGAAAATAAATTTCAGGATATATTTGGACGGTTGATATGTTATAATAAAAATTTAATAAAAAGAATGGTCAACTCTCTTAATTTTGAGGTCTGTCTTTAAGACATCCAAACTTTTTCTTTCAAAAACATGAAATAGAGTGAAGATTTTACTCGATTGTTTTAAAAATATGTTACAGAAAGTTAATGGAATCAATTGAATAGATTAATTATTTATTCAATTTCATTTTGCCTAATGTATGAGAAGACAAATCATGATAAATAATGAAATTGTTGGTAAAATCGATAAATAAGACTAAGGGCCTAAAAATGGCATGATTAAGTAGAATTAAAAATTGAAGTTCCTTGCAAAAAGGAGGAAAGAAAGAGTGTGAGAGAAACATTTGGTGATAAGAGATTCTCACGGTAGCTAATGGGGTTGAACCGGCATAGACTAAAAAACCAATAGAGGAACAAAAATTGGAAGATGTTATTGATGACTCATATAGATCTTCAAATTTCAAGTACAAAACGATGTGGTTCCTAAACTCAGGTTACAATAATCACACTAGTAAGATACCCGTGTTTCCGCACGGGTAAATCTATTTGATATTGTATAAAATTTAATTAGAAATGTATTAATTTAAAATGAATTGTTTAATTATAAATGAAAAATATGATATAAATTCAATTATATTAAATAATTAGATAAAAAAAGTTGTAAGTTGGAGAAAAAAAATAAAATTTTAACATTTAAAAATAAAAATTATCTCTCAATTAATAGTAATTGTTGATTAAAATAAAATAGATATTGTATTGATAATGACCCATTCAATAAAAAAAAAATATTTGATGCGATATAAAATATATTTAAATACAAATGTAAAATGAACAATAATCATATAAATTTAATTGCATTAAATAATCATAAAAAAAAAATTGAGATGGAGAAAATAAAAAAAAATAAGGATATTATCACTCAAATAAAGACAATGATTGATTAAAATAAAATAGATATTGTGTTGATAGTGACCCGTGAGAAAACAAAACTTTTAATTTTATTAAAATTAAAAAATAGATTTTTTTAGGAATAATAAATAAATAGAGACAAAAATTAAAAATGAAAGTAACAAAGTGTGAAAAAAAATGTGAGAGAAATTTAAAATTTTAATTAAGATAGAGAAAGTGTGTGATGATCAATTAAAGTAAATTAAATATTGTATTGAGAGTGACCCGTAGGTTAAATAAATATTTAATTTTATTAAAATAAAAAAATAGATTATAATTTTTGTGATAATAAGTAAATGGAGAAAAATTAAAATGAAAGTAAGAAAGTGTGGGAAAATGAAATGTGAAAGAAATTTGAAATAAGAGAGAGAAGATGTGTGTTGGGGAGAAAAAGTTGAATCCTAAATATTGCAATTGACATTTGGTAAAAGTCTTCATTTTCATTGGACAATAGAAAAGTGATAGGGTGATTTTGTTAATTACTATTTTGTCCAATTTGTAGTGTAATATTTTTTAGTGAGAAGGATAATTTTGTCATTTTGGTCAATTTCTTAGTAATATGTAGATAGTAGATGACTGAGACCTTTAGGCAAGTTGTGAAGCTTGGTACCATATCCAAAATGAAATTTATTTGAAAGGGAGACATCAAATTGAAAGTCAATGGATGTTTTATATTCCTAAACTTAAAAATCACTTGCGTAATGTTGGTTAATTAAAAGAGAGAAACCAAACCATTCTTATTCAACATGAAGTGTGTAAAAAATAATATTCCAACAAGAGGATTAGCCATAAAGACTCAAATGTCTTCTAATATGATGTTTGTGTTTCTTACCTTACTACCAACTAAGTATCAAGCTCCAAATATTATATGTTTTTAAACTACACCTAAAGAGACAAATCACTTATGGCACAAAAGATTTAGGCATCTTAATATCAAAGGTTAAAAAATTTGTTATCCATGAATATGGTGAAGAGTGTGCCTTCTCTCAAAGCTTCTTGAAAATTATGCATTGATTGCATGGTAGAAAAACATCATCGAGAATCCACCCCAAATAAAATTTTGTGGAGAGCTTCTCAAGTACTTCAACTTGTACAATAACATTTAAGATCCTATTACATCGGAGTTTAATAGTCGAAAAAGGCACCTTATAACCTTCATTAATGATTGTAGTAGATAATTATGGTCTTATATTTTATATAACGGGTCAGAAACTTTTGGTGTGTTTAATAGTTTCAAAAAGCTTGGTTGATAGAGGCGAAGGGTTTACCTTATTGAAATTCAGCTAATTTTGCAACTCATTGCATCTTACACCTCACTACAAAATGAGTTTGTCTAGCGAAAGAAATGAACAATCATGAACATGGTACATTGCAACTTGTCAGGGAAACTTTTTATAAAGAGTTATGGCCTTAATTTGTCGATTGGACAATTGATGTCCTCAATCGATTCCATACATTAATGATGAAGGATAGAACTCCAAAGAAAAAAACATGGTAAGATTTTAAACCTTTTGTTTCCTATTTTATAGTGTTTAGTTGTATTGTTCATATACATATTCCTTACAAAATACAAAAGCTTGGCGAAAAGAGGACGGGGAGTGGTTGTTAGTGCATGAGGCATAACAATGAGACACTCCCGAGGCCAATATGGCGAGGAGTGAACGCCGAATTCACATCAGAATGAGAGAGATCTTGAGGCTGTGTAGGTATGGGAGTGCATGGCTGAAAAAGACTTATAAAGATTGATTGGTACTACCTTTACAAACAAGATGCGTCTTCTTTTCAATAGCATAACAGATAAGAACTTCATAGTTAAACGTGTTTGACTTGGAGTAGTATTTGGATGGGTGACCTTCTAGGAAGTTTCTCAGAAAGCGTGTGAGTGAAGACAAAACATGATGAAAAGACATGTGCTTGAGTTGAAGTAGTATTTGGATGGGTGACCTTCTAAGAAGCTTTTAGGAAAGAGTGTGAGTGAGGACAAAATATTTTGAAAAGACTCGTGTTGGTTTGTGGGTTCAATCATTAATCCTGAAAATAATCTAGGGCATTATAAATGGTATCATAGTCAGACCTCTCCCAGTATGATGTGGTTCGGGGATGAACCAAGTGGAAGCTGGTGGGCATGTAACACCCGAGGTCAATGAGGGCAGGGACTGGTTATCAATGCACGGGGCATAACAACGAGACACTCCCGAGACCAAAAAGGTGAGGAGTGGTCGCCGAATTCACATCGGAATGAGAGGGATCCTGAGGTTGGACAGTTATGGGACTGCATGGTTGAAGGAAAGCTTATAAGGATTGATTGGTACTACCTATACCAACAAGATGCATCTTCTTTTCGGCAACCTAACAAATAAGAACTCCACAGTTAAGCGTGTTTGACTTGGATTATTATTTGGAAGGGTGATCTTCTAGGAAGTTTCCCAAAAAGCGTGTGAGTGAGGATAAAACATGCTGAAAAAACCTGTGTTGGTTTGTGGGATCAGTCGGTAATATTGAAAGTAGTCTATGGCGTTACATTAAAACCATTTTTATGATACGTCTTCTTCAGGCTTGCTATTCAAGGCTATGTTGGTTCAAGTTATGGTGCTTGAAGATTGATCAAGTTATGGTGCTTGCTATATTTATAAAGTGATGGTGTTTTGTATATAGATTAAGTGGTGGTGCTTGATATGTTTACTAAGTGATGGTGCTTGAAGATCAACATAAAACATGAAGATCATTTAATACAATGATCAAGTGAATGTGATTAAATATCAAGTTGTGGTGATAAATATTATTATACTTGAAGATCAAGTTATTTGTGGCTATGTATGGAGATAACACCTTATGTTAAGCGATATTTGGTGAAGTCGGTAAAGATCTTTGATTAAGCAATTTGTGTGATGACGGAGTTTATCATGAAGATTTATCTCAAGCCTCGTAAGAAGAAGATGCAAAGTTCTAATTAAAGTTCTAAAGTCAAAGATAACTTGGCGAGAAACCATAAGCTTGAGAGTTATGAAAGAGAGGAAGTGTGAAAATTCACTTGTATCTGTCGAGTGATCAGTGTCTGTAAAGGTATAAGACTAAATCTGAATTATAATAAGGAGAATCTCTCTCTCTCTCACTCACACACACCCACACACACACACACACACACACACTTAAACCTTTTGAAAAGCCTCTCTTGATTTTATAAAATCACTTAAAAATGTTTTAAAAGCCTAGCAAATTGATTAAGGAACTGAGCGATCAATTAGAAGCATGTTTTACAAAGGGTTAATCAATTAGACCTTTTGGATAATTGATTATTTCACTTTGTAACATCTAAAATTGATTGGAGAGGTCCCATAAATGATTGGAAACTACTTGTAGATCTTCGTACTTAAAACTCTGTTGTTGGTTGGGAAGTTAGCCATTAAAAAACTCTAATCCTTGTAAAAGGAAGTTAATGGGTATATTCAGTTAAAAGCTCTTAAGATAGTGGAAACTCTCAAGAAGGATTTCTTAGGGAGAGGATTAAGTCACTTCATTAGTACCAAACCTCTTTAATTTTGGTGTTTTCTCTTATCCCTTAACTCGTTAATTTTTATTCATTTATTTATGTTGCTTTTACTCTATTCATTTTACAAAAGCTTTTTTAAATTTGGTGTTTGTAAAAGATTTTGTTTTGAAAATGGATTTCAATCTGACAAAATTCACCCTCATCTTGTGTTTGAAGTTTCATGTCTAACATCCAATTGTTCAATAAGTCAAACTTGTGAAAGATGAATGTAATACAAATGTTGATGTTGTTGCTTATAATAAAATGGGGTGCACTCTCTTATATTTAATTACCACAAAACGAGACCTGGCATATTTGGTGAATTTAATTAGCTAATTCATGAAGAGGCCAACACAATTGAAATAACAACTTGCAAAAAGGACCCTTTGATGTTTAAAGGGAATTGTAAAGTTAGTGATTCTTTAAAAGAGAATAGAGTTTAATGGCCTATATGAATAATGAATATGCCTAAAATATCGAGGATCGAAAGAGTAAGTCTAAATATGTATTCTTATTTAGTTCATGTGTTGTGGTTACTGGTTAGGTCCTCAAAGAAACAACCACAAGTCACAATCTCCACCGCCAAAGTAGAGTTCATAGTTGTAGCTTCTTGTTATGTCAAGTTGTGAGGATTCATAAGATTTTTGAAAACTCTATCGTGAATAAGGTAAGTGCACTCTAGTGTTTTGTGAGAATAGTTCACAATTAAATATTCTAAATTCCTATTTTTCATGGTAGAAGTAAACATATTGACATAAAATTTCATTTTCTTTAAGATTTAACAAATAAAAAGGAGTTGTGAAGTTGGTGCACTGTGGTTCAAAAGATCAAATTGTTGATGAAATAACTAATCCATTGAACGTAGAATCATTCTTAAGATTAAGAGATTTATTAAGAGTGTTCTTGGCACCAGAAGTAAATTGACAGCAAGTTGCATGTTAGTTTAAGGGAGGATTAGATGGTGTGTGGGGTAACTAAACTAGTATTTGTTAGTTGAGCTAAACGAGTGCGAGCAAGTAGTCAAAGGTTAAATCCCTGACATAAGCATTTATAAATATTTTCTTATAATGTACTAATGTAAACAAATTGTTGGTAAAATTAGGCAGTGAGACTTAGTCAATTCTATGTTAGTAGTATTTTTTTAAGGTTTTAGTTATTAAGGGTTGGTTCTGCTTTTATTTCTCTGCAATAACAATGTCTTTGAATGTATAAACATTAATGCTTACTTCTTGACTCAAAATAAGCCTATATAAATGAGATAAACATCATATTTTGTATTTAATTTATTATTTCTTTAAAATAATGAAACAATCATTGTTAGGTATAAAATTTGTTAAGTTTAGAATAATAGAAAATCAGGTATGGTTCTTATAAATGATTTTCAGTTGTAAGTTTGTTGGGTGTGTAAGCCATACAAATGCCATTGACCTTAGTAAGAAAATTATATGTTGAAATGTGTAGCTTCTTGTTTGTACTAGTGGTATAAGATTGGCTATGCATTCAACAAGTTTGGAGTGACTCTATGATCATCTTTAAGTGCACCATTGTGGGTAAGAAACTCGAGTGTTGTGGTACTTAAGGCGTATAGTGAAATCTAGAGGATTCCTGAATGTGATTGTTGCCACTTTCCATGTCAAACAACAATTATGGCTAACCTTTCATTTTCAAAATACGATGACCATTATTATCATTGGGCCATGCTTATGGAGAATCTTCTGCGGTCAAAGGATTATTGAACCAATATGAAGCAAGGTGTTCTTGTTCTTACTATTGCACCAACACAAGAACATAAGAAGTTGGTTGAGGAAAGCAAACTGCATGATCTCAAGGCAAAGAATTATTTGTTTCAAGCAATTGGAAGGAAAATCATTGAAACAATTATTGACAAGATTTCATCCAAATGGATTTGGAATTTAATGGCTAAGAAGTATCAAAGGTCTATAAAGTTGAAACATGCATAATTATAAGCCTTGCAAGGATAAATTGAGCTTTTTCGCGTGAAAGAATAGGAATCAGTAGATGATTACTTTGCAAGAACTTTATCGATAGTCAATAAGATAAAGATCCATAGTGAAAAGGTGGAGGAAGATGTATTAACAAAGAACAAGTCTCAACAAGAGTGTCATAGAATATTTCAAATGTCATAAGTTAGGCCATTTTCAATATAAGTTTCCTAATATTAAAGAGTATGAAAATTATGTTGAGTATGAGGATGAGGAAGATGTATTACCCATTGCCTAAGAAAGCTCTGACAAGAACTGCTCTAAGAATCACATTTGATTCTTGAACACTAGATACAGAAACCACATGTGCAGAATTAAAGCACGAGTTTCGCTTCTCAATTCAAAATTCATAAAATTTGTGAGATTGAGGGACAATTCACAGATGCAAGTCATAGGCAAAGGAAATGTTAAGTTACACATCAATGGCATTACTCAAATTGTCACTGATGGCTACTATATTCATGAATTAAAGAATAATTTGTTGAGCATAGGTCAACTTAAACAAAAGAAGCTAACAATTGTGTTTAAGTATAATGTCAAGGTTTTTATCAGGAAAAAGGATTAATCATGTCATTTCAAATGGCCTTAAACAAGATTTTTCCAATAGTTACTAAATTTGAAATAGTGTCTTTCCTGAAGATTGAATGTGAATATACAACATACCTATGGCATTGTAGGTATAGTCACTTGAGCCTCAAAGAACTATAAATGTTTGACAAGAGGCACATGGTTAAAGGGTTGCCTAAAATTGAAGAATCAAAACAAGTATGTTCAGACTTTAGGGTAGGAAATCAACATAGAGAAAAAATTCCAAAGACTAGTGACCGGAGATCAAGAAAAAAGATTGGAACTGGTTCACTCTGATATATGTGGACTTTCATAGATGATTTAAGTAGGAAAACCTGGGTGTATTTCTCGAAGGAAAAGTTTAGTGCATTAGAATACTTTAAAAAAATACAAAGTAATGATTAAAAAAGAAACTATAAGCATGACTGGTTGCCTACTGACTGGCAGATGAGGAGAATTCAACTCTTATAAATTCAAGAAAATTTGTAAATAAAGTGGGATAAAGAAATAAGTCATTGCAACCTACACTCATTTTTATAATGGAATGGCTGAAAGAAAGAATAAAACCATCATGAACATGGTTAGAAGCATGATAGTATGGAAAGAAATACCTAATATATATTGACCTTAAGTTGTGTACTGGGAAAATTATGTTTTAAGAAAAGTCCTAATGCAGCCATTCCAAAGATCACTCTTAAAGAAGCTTAGAGCAAGAAGACAACAATGAAAATTGTTTAATCATCAACGTATATGTGAATGATCATATATTCACAAGAAATGACAACATGTTCAAAGGTTTCAAAAAAATTAATGTTAAATACATTTGACATCACCGACATGAGAAATATGAGACACTTTATAAGAGTTGAAATTATGTAGAAAAATGAGGGCATATTCATATTTTGGCAAAAATATGCCAAGGAGATACTAAAAATATAAAGATAAATAAAAATACTTAAAACATATTAGATGAAAATAAGATAAAGATAAATAAAATAATAAAAATTTAATTTTTGGATGCCAATTAGATTAAAACTTGAAACACTTTACTTCTCACCTATAATTGCGCTATCTTAGATAGTAATAATAAAAAAAGTAAAAATAAAGTTTTTGCATGCTAATAAGACTCGAATACTAGATCTTGGGCTACATAATATATATGCCTCCAATGGCCTATTAAAATATTAAAAAAAACTATTTAAACATGTAAATATATTATAAAAATGCATTTACAAGATTTTTTTTTGAATAAAACACTTATCCCTTTAGTCAAAATATCTCACACGTTTTTCATCTTGTTTTTAGGAAATTGTTCCCATCAGCGACAATTCAGTCCAATCTTAAGACAAATTTCAATTTTCTTCTTTCAATTCAAAATTCACTCCCATCCAAACATCGTTGATTTATTGTGTCAATTCCGTCCTAACCCTAAATTGATTTATTGTGGTCCTCCAAACCATAAAATACTTTGTCGTGTGACATGTCCTCAATCCTTCTTCAAACAATGACTGTGGAGGAGATGAAGTTGACAAAAAAAGTACTTCAGGTTATGTGTTCATGCTAGGGTTTGGCGTAGTGTCTTGGTTAACAAGAAAATGACCTACTGTGATCTCTTCTGGACTGAAGCTGAATTCATACATGCAATTCACTGTATGTGTCAAGGTATATGGTTGCAAATAATTCTAGATAGCTTGAGACTAAAGCAAGACATGTGTTTAACTGTTTTCTTCTGTGACAATAACTCCACTATCAAGCTAAGCAAAAATCATGTCATGCATGAACATTGATATAAGGTTTCACTTTATGAGGAATTTAAGTAAATAAGATAAAATTGAATTGAAGTTTTGTACCTCACAAAACCATTTTCCTGATATAAAGACAAACCCTTTAAAGCTTATATTGTTTGAGAAGCTCAAGAAACTATTTGGAATTTGCAGAATCTCAAAAACTTCTAATTTTAGTTTTTGATCTTGTATTGTGATTCTATTTGTAAACTAGTAGATGGTTGGACAACTTGATTTAAGAGAGAATTTTTTAATTGTAGACTTTATTAAGTTTGTTAGAATTACTAAAAATCAGTTAATGTTGTTATAAGTGATTTTCAGTTGAAAGTTTACTTGGTGTGTAAGTCATATAAATGTCATTGGCCTTAGTAATAAAAGCATATGTTAAAATGATAAATTAAAGTAGTTTATAAAAGTTAATGTAATTTTACAAAATTACAATGATAGTATGATACATTATAATTTTGATAAATTCACCAAACAGTCAAATACATATTGAATGTTATGTGAAAATAAAAAGTGTATGCATTAATATAATAAAACAATGAACTTATTTGTAATAGTTACGTAGATGGTTTGACTAGTAAAGTGAATGCGTGTGGTTGAAATGGAAAGTCCTTTTACATGCAGGGCCAGAAACGGTTGGGATAGTGTACACAATTGCATCATCTCAAGGTCATACTCATACTCATAAAACACAGCTCAGCCTCACTAACAAAACCGCGGCAATTTACTCTGCCAATGCCAGCCTTTACCAAACCGTGTACAGTTCTTCATAACTTCACCACAAAATCACCACATTTGGCACCACTAAACTCTAACTAAGACTATTACTTACTACTATTATTTCTTTAATCAATACTGAGTCTAAGTACATTCTTAAACATTTTATTATTATTAAAATTATTAAAATGTAGTCACTAGTGTCCAAAATGTGCCAACTTTTTGATGGTTAAGATGCTGAAGATGGATTAATTATGTTCTCAATTAGCCAGCAGTATGATGTTAACTTGTCGATTAATCATAATTATTAAAGTAAAAATGAATTTGTTCTCAAATGCTGTCTGTTAGCCTCTGATTATGGAGAATGGATCGTGACATAGAAGCATCGTAGAAAGAAGTCAAATACAATTCAACACGTTCTTCTCATCATAGCAAAACCATTTGCTGTTGTTTTACTTCTGATAGATTTTGTAATTTAATGAGTTTAATTTCATTTTGTAATATTTTGTTTTAATTATAGTTAGAAAGTAGTTTAGCGAGTTGAGTTACAATAAATAAAAATAACTTATTTTTAATGATGATATAAAATAGTAACAAATAATTAAAAATAAATAAAATAGGTGAATTTTTATCTACCTAACTCAAAAAGTTGGGTAAAGTTACCTCCAATGTAAAATGTCTTAAAAACATCAAATAATTGTATTATTTTATAATTAATTAAATATGTTAAAATTAAATGGAAAACATTAATTAATTAATTATATAGTTGTTGAGTGAATACGATTTTCGGTAGAGAAATTGTCTCCAATAAAATAATGTTCAATAGTAGCTTCGTTTTGATCCGTTCTGCATAAATCCATAATAAAATAGGATGGAACATGATAAACATATTTAAAAATACTAGTACATATTTAAAATTTTATTTTGGTCTGAAACAAATATAAATAGAATAAAAATAAATATTACATTTTTTTAATTTAAAAATATAAAATTTATATTAATGTCCATGTCGGAAAAAAACAATGTCAGAAGAGACACATTAAATTTTTTAAAGACATTAATATATGTTTTAATAAAAAAATAATATTAATAATTAAAAAAATTGAATATGACAAATAATAAAAGAAAAAAAAATCACTTTTTCTGTTGGAGTGTGTATAAGAATTTATTATTTCCTCTCCTACAAAATCTATCTTATCTTTCCCATATAAAAACCCAACCAAACTCCCACACAAAAAACTCAAACAAAACCCATAAACAAAAACAGTTTCATATGAAAAAACACACACATTGTTGATTCCTCTGTTTTCACTCTTTTCAGCAGATACTATTATAAGATAAGCTACTACTCTACAAACCAAAACAATGGATACTATCAAATCCTTCAAAGGTTACGGCAAAGTAGACGAACTAGAACAACAAGCATTCAAAAAAAAGACACGTAAGCGCATCACCATCATAACCATCTCCTCCCTCATTCTCATCGCAGTCATCATAGCCGCGGTCGCAGGAATCCTCATACACAAGCGCAACACCTCATCAAACCCCTCCTCCAACTCCCTCCCCAACACCGATTTAAACCCTGCCACGTCACTCAAAGCCGTTTGCGACGCAACTCAGTACCCCAACTCGTGCTTCGCCGCAATCTCCTCCCTCCCCGAATCCAACACCACCGATCCGGAGAAGCTCTTCAAGCTCTCACTCAAAGTTGCCATCGACGAACTCTCCAATCTCACGCGCTTTAGTAATAAGCTCAAAGCGAGTGGAGACACGCGCCTTGAGAAAGCTTTACGTGTTTGCGGCACCGTTCTTGGAGATTCTTTGGATCGGCTCAATGATTCGATGTCGACGGTTATCGCCGATGAGAAGATTCTCTCACCGGCGAAAGTCCGCGACGTCGAAACATGGCTTACCGCTGCTTTAACAGATCACGATACGTGTTTGGACGCTGTTGGTGAGTTAAACTCCACCGCCGCGCGTGGTGTTTTGAAACAAATCGAGACCGCTATGAAAAACTCTACTGAGTTTGCTAGTAACAGTTTGGCGATCGTAACAAAGGTTATAAGATTATTATCGAATTTTGAGATTCCGAGTCACCACCGGAGGTTGTTAGAGTTTCCGGAGTGGTTAGGAGCGGCTGAGAGGAGGCTTCTGGCGGATACGGTGAACACGACGGCGGATGCGGTGGTGGCGAAGGATGGTTCTGGACAGTATACTACTATAGGGGAAGCGTTGAAGAATGTGAAGAAGAAGAGTGATGTGAGATTCGTTGTGTATGTGAAGAAAGGGATATACGTGGAGAATATCGATTTGGATAAGAATACGTGGAATGTGATGATCTACGGTGATGGTATGACGGAAACCATCGTCAGCGGTAGCCGGAATTTCATCGACGGCACACCGACCTTTGAAACTGCCACCTTCGGTAAATATTTATATTTATATTTTATTTTTTTATTTATGCAAAAATGATATTTGAATATTACTAAAATTGAAAAAAAAAATGATATTTGAAAATTGGTTTGTTTGACTTGTTAAGGCAATTTATGCTAAATACTATGCAATATTAACTTCTTTTATTAAACACTGTAGTTAATTTATCTGTGTGCAAGATATTAATTAAACACAAATGCATAAAAATTGAGTGGTGTTTTTGTTACCTTGAATGCAAGTGGTTATTTATATAAAAGTACTAATAATTGTTTTTTCTTAATAGTTTGTAATTTATTGAATGACTATGTGAATTTATTGTTAGTTAATTTGATTGTACTTCAAAGAGTTTATAGAAAGTCTTCAAATTTAAAATGTAATAATGTGTAAAAAAATTAAGGGTTAAATACATTTTTATTTTGTACAAAGTTATGAGTTTTCAAATTTAATTCCTATTAAATTTTAAGTGAGAACAAACTTTATTTTAATTTCTTTATTACATAAGAGTAGATATTTTTAATCTTTAAAGTAGTTCTCATAAAATACAAATAGAAAATAAAATATGATAATTATTTTCTATGGATTAAATTTGATAGCTTGTAATTTTGAAAATTAATTTTAGATTCAAATTTCTAACTTCTAGTTAGAATTAGTTCTTGAAACAAAGTCAATTTTAGTCAAAATTGCCTTTTATATGAATTTGTCTCCTCTGGAATCAATTTTTACTCTTTAAGAAATTGAACCAAACATACAGTTGGGATTTGAGCAAATTTGTTGAAAGGACGAAATTGATAGGAATCAACTTGCTTGTTTTATTATCATGGGAATAAATTCAAGCTTAATGCTGGAGCATGTGGCATGTGCTTTAGTGGGAAATATCTTTGTTTGTATGGGGGAATCACATGGTTAGTTTCAATATCATCATGTGAACTTGATCTGATCGTAGGTCCATGAGATTTGTTGCCTGACCCATCTTTCATTTTCTAAGCCACCAAGAATCATGCTGTTTTGTCTATGAAAAACAGATATTTTTGTTTAGGCATTTTTCCCATCTTCAATGTGCATACCCTCCCATGTGGATTCCTGTTTTACATCCACATCAATAATTATATCTTTATTATCCACAAATGTGTCTGGTTGGATTTGCATTAAGTTTGTCGAAATCACAGTAGGACCGTGTTTTTCTCGAACCGGGTGGCACACCGGGGTTCTGCAAATGTCACTGTCTGTCCACACATCAAACATGGATGTGCTTTAGGAGCTGACCTTTTCTTTTGTTTGAAATATGATGTTGTTTGTTGATTCAAAATTTTCCTAATGTTAACTTAGTGAACATTTTATTTGCAGCATCATTAATATCATACAATATTTCACTATAAGATCATGATGCATTCATACTAATAGATGTCATGTTGATCTTTTTTTTGCAGCTGTTAAAGGCAAGGGGTTCATTGCCAAGGACATACAATTCCTGAACACTGCAGGTGCATCTAAGCACCAAGCTGTGGCATTCCGATCCGGCTCAGATCAATCTGTGTTCTACAAGTGTTCATTTGTGGGATATCAGGATACCCTTTACGCACATTCAAATCGTCAATTCTACCGTGAATGTGAAATTACAGGTACCATAGACTTCATATTTGGAAATGCAGCTGTTGTGTTCCAGAGTTGCAAAATCATGCCTAGGCAACCACTATCAAATCAGTTCAACACCATAACAGCTCAGGGTAAAAAGGATCCTAATCAAAACTCTGGAATTGTGATCCAGAAATCAACTATTACGCCTTATGACAATCTCGTTGCACCAACTTACCTTGGTAGGCCATGGAAAGATTTCTCCACCACTCTTATCATGAAATCAGATATTGGCTCATTCTTGAAACCAGTGGGGTGGATAAGTTGGGTTGCTAATGTGGAACCTCCAAGTAGCATCCTATATGCTGAATACCAGAACACTGGGCCAGGAGCAGATGTAACCCAAAGAGTCAAGTGGGCCGGTTATAAGCCGGCTATCGCAGACGAAGAGGCGTTGAAGTTCACAGTAGAGTCCTTTATCCAGGGCTCTGAGTGGTTGCCAAATGCTGCTGTGCAGTTTGAATCTACCTTGTGATTTCATACATTACTGACCCAACACCATCAAATTTATTGTCCTATCACACCTTTGTAAGCTGTAACTTATATTGCACTCATTTTTTTGACCTGCTTTTGTATGGTTTGTAAAATTAATAGTTTATGCAGTTTGGAAAGATATTTCAAAAATCAGAAAATCGAACATATTTTAAAAGGTTAATAGCATTTTTTCCCTTGTTATATGGTTGACTTTCTTTTTTTCCATGTAAAAAAAATTGAAATTTCAACTTTGTCATTTGAAAAGATTATGTTGTTTTAGACCTTTATGTGTTTGATTCACTCAATGTGTGTTTATGTGGTGTGCTAACAATGTAATTTTCCTTCTAACATCTCCAAACAGAAACAAAAATTCTAAAAACCGTAGAAGTAGTCCAATATTTGTAGTTCATCATTCGTCTAAAATTTTATATTCTTCCCTATCACAATATCTCTATTTAAAAAAGTTGTTAATATGCTCAATGATCTTTATTTATCATTGCACCTATAACTTTCACTTATATTTCTACACTTACATTAACTATTTTGACAATACATGGTATGCATTAAGCCTACCAATATTCTGACATTACCGCGAAGAAATTAGATTGACAAACACACAAGTTTTAAATGGAGTCGTGTGAACTCTATCTATAAGGACACTTGTAATTTTTTCATCCCGATGTTGATGAGGGCAGCCTAATATAGGCTTAGAGAAATGTTAATTGATAAAAGTTCTAAATGCGATACAATACAATCTTGTCAACTATTCACAGAAAATTGCATGAACGTAATGAAAGATGAATTTCGTAAATCTAACACTCACAAGGTAACAACTTTAGTGTGACAAGACTTATGTTATAGTGTTTAATAGACAAGTGACCACAATGAAAGAATATCAATGGGACATTATAGGATCGACCTATAAAATAGTTGGCGCGACTACGAAAGTTTTTTTTAGCTTTCTCAATGTCTTGGTCATATGTCATTGCATCATATTCCAGTGTTCGGCTAAACACTTTGGTGCATTTGTTCAGTGTTTACAAGATTATAAATCTATTTGACGTCCACAAAGAAAACTTTCCAGTGATACTAAACAACGAGTATTGGTTTATGGAAAATGCTAAGGAGTGTTCCTGGGACACTGATTAAGAGATTAAAAAGATAAATTCAGTATTGTTTAATAAATTAAAAAGATAATTTTTTTATCTAAAATATGTATATTCAATGCATTAAAAACATAAATAATTAATTTTTTTAAAGAATATTGTGTATATTCAATGCATTAAATATATAATATTTTCTTTATTTAAAATGCTTAACGAGTACTTAGGACACTCGAAAGGGGTAACTTTTTCATAATGAAAAGATGCGTGGAAACATGTTCACCCAAACAACACAAGAATTAGAATTGATAAATTTAAAAGAAAGTATGAATTATGTTGTCTTATTATAAGTCATGTCAGCAGTTCAAATTCGACATGTGTATCTATTAGAATTATCATTTGTTAATAAAATCAACTACTAGTCAAATGTCATTTTACTAATACAATTAAATATTTTGATTACAACACAATAAAGTTTCAACTATAAAAGCATAATAACAACAACATAAAATACAATGAAAAAAACAGTTAAAAATTAATTTTGGAAATTTATCATTAAATTTTTATTTACTTTTAAATAATTATTTAATATTTATTTAACTATTTGTCTATTTTTTGTTTGAAATTAATGTAATTTAGGAATTTACTAAAAATGAAGTGTATTTTGGAAATAAGTGGGAAAATAGTGGTACATGTGAAAAAATGGATTTGGGACTATCTCTATCAAAACTTAAAGGAATTCAATCACCACTTTCCACAACATTCTTAATATAATGCTCAAGTTTTTCAATGCATAGAACAAGTAGGTAATGAGATATCAACACACACACACTTTGAGTTATTCTTGAAACCACTCCTTTGGTTTTTGTGTTGTGTGTACTTGCAATTGTGCTAGGGCCACCAAACCCTTGATCTATGTCGACAAAGTGTTTATTTTAATGAAAGTGTCAAAAACGGTGCCCTCAAAAGGAACCATAACTAAGGCATCTTATTATTACTAATTAGTAGGCTTAGAGATTTGAAACTTAATTAACAAGTCTAATAAAAAAATCGGTGGTTTAAAAAGTCCTTAATATATGCACTATCTAGATAGATAGGTCCTTTCTAGATAGCTTAGTTGGTAACATAATTACTAACTTTATTGACATTTTTGCCTAAAGCTTACGATGGTTATAGAGGCCACGATGAATGCATATTACGTGCAAACCTTTGTAATCAATAAATACACTTTGTAGCACTTAACTTAGTATGAAAAACCAAAGGGACTTCTAAATATCGATTTCATTCTCAATGCTTATCCTCACGTATTTGCCACTAGAATGAATTAGGTTAAGCGATCAATTCTCAGCATGGTCCCCGGTTAGAAGATTTTGAAAAAGGTAACAGCATCAAAAATATTTAAAAGGGTGATATTGAATGGAGAGGAAAAAAAGGTAGGAAAATAATGAGAACAATATAAGTGAAGTACTTTGTAGTATATATTCGATTCGTGTGCAGTAGTACATAGATGGACGAAATTTGATACTAGAATAATAAACATGGACATTGTTGAAACGTCCCAATGACTCATTAGTTGTTTGTTTTGTGTTGCAATTCAAGAGTTTCACGTAAGTTTTCAACTTTACACGTCACATTACAAACCAAACCAAACATCTAACATCATATCTCTCGATATAAAAACCTACAATGTGGAAAGAAACATCATCAGTGTCCTTATCCTCCACACTATTACATTTTACCTCTTATTGACTTTAATTTTTGCCTTTGTTCAATTTCTTATTTTGACCATATGTAATATTTATTTATTTATATTAGGAGTTGTTATGGCCAACAGCAAGGCCCAAAAGGCACAAAGATCCAACACGTGGATGGGGCAAAATTAGACGAAAGTAGATAAAGTACGAATTTCATTATTCATTCACAATTTTTCTCTCACTCACTTAATTGACCGTTATAGTGTTAATCTTGCAGGTTTGTCTCTCTTCACTGCATCGGAACCTTGGATCACTGTCATATTGTATTAGTTCGACCAGTGTATGCAGAAACGAGAGTCATGACGTAAAAACGTTCGATTTTACGTTCCTTTCACATGCCGCCGTGCTGCGAGTATGTTGAAAACGAAAGAATAAAACTCGGTAGAATCGTACGATTTATTCAAGCAAAAACGTTGGGCCATTGGAAATCTAGTTGCCCAATTTTTAAAAAACCCTAATTTTTAAGTGGACATGGATCCGAGTCGGGTTGTATTAAAAAAATTCAGAATTTGAAAACGTCCGCTTACAATTCTCTTCCTATTCTCAAAAAGTAACTGTATGCCTTTGCCATTAATACTATTAATATTAGTATCAGTATATCATCATTATTATATTGTCTCCGACCCAGGCCTTGAAAGAGTAACTTTGATCCACTCTATAATAATAATTATTGTTTTCTAATAATATTTATCTAATTCCTTTTTCACGTCTCTTGTACTTAATTATTATTATTAATACACCTCAAGTATTCCTAAAAAACTCTAACAAAAAAACGTAGCCGCAATAATATATACAACTTATTATTCTTCCTATTCTTCTACTTATTTATTGTTATTTATTTTATTGGTTCTGTGTTTTTCAGCTCTAAACAATATATATAGCTTCATTTTCTTCCATTTTTTTAGAACTTATTTTCTTTATATATATGATTATTTTTAACATGTGTATAAAATTATGTATGTATAATTTTTTTTTATCAGTAGTAGAAACTTACGTTCTGTGCTATGATTCTTGAGTTACGTTTTTTCAATCCTATACCATTTCCGTGTAAACTCTAGAGTTTTTAAACATTGAGTTCAACCTTTTAGATCATCGTTTGGTCCTCAAATGGAACATTAAAGCCATCTGTGAAAATTAATCTTTGATTCCAACAATTACCACATTCCACTGGTCTAAGATCCTTAAGTAGTTTATCTTAGCAATTGACACCGTCTTAAGCATGCTCTACGTGGGTAAGTCAATGAATATAAGTGAATGATCCTAGTTTTAGATGAAATAATTAAAAATAGGGAATGCACCTTCTAAGTTAGGTAACCCTCACCCAGTCTCTTAACCCAAGAGTTGTAGAACCTACAAAAATAGAATAAAAATAACTCATTGTTAGTTGGTTTTTTGATGTAGGACTTGGTAAGACGGATTACGGTCCGATCCCCCGCAACTAAAAGTGGGTAAACTATGGGGTACACCACTTAAGTAAGAGAACCTCGTGCAAAGGACCAGAGTCATTAACCGATCGCCTGTGGGTATGTACGGATAACGAGCTTAAAGTGATTGCGCCTGAATGAAAAAGAACAGAAATATGGGATGAGTAAGTTAGGCCTAAGCACAATAACATTATCCGGATTGGTTTGTATAGGAGGGAGACTTATGACCGCAAAAGTGGAATGTGTTATTACGATATCCTTAGTTTTCGAGTTAGTACCTATCAACACGAACCAAAGCAATGTAAAAGTTTATAGCCTGAAATAGTTATCTTAACACCGTTGTTTTCCGTAATGTTTTGCTTAAGGATAATCAAAGGTTCTAGTATGGGAGAGTTTGATAACGCTGAAAGGCATCACATATTTGACTCAATTTGCACATGTTTTTATCATTATTGTATTGTTATTCCTAGTATTATGCCGGTGTTTTGTCTGTTTTTCAGGTAACTGACCTTATTAGGAGCTTACGCGAAGAAATGAAGCAGATTAGGCGAAAAACGAAGGAAAATAAGCAATTTGCACTAAAGGCGTTCGAGATGGAGTTCACTATGGAGAAAGCCAAGAGGAGAGCAACCTGGTCCACCCACTAACAATGAGGAAGACTAAGTCTTCCCACTTTTGAATATGGCGTTCGCCATGTGGGGGTGGTGCTCGCCACCCTTTATTTTTCCAGGCAGTTGCAAATGTTGACCTTTGGTCTCCACTCTCTTCACTCGTCCCTATATTTTCTCACACGTTTTTAACAACCGCCAAGGCATATTCTAGAGTTCCTATGCACTATAAATAGGAGTTACTTTTCACTTTTTCATCCATCCAAACTTAGTACAACTTAGGCATAAAATCATATTCAAAAAGGCTTTAATTCTTCACAGCGGAGGATTATTGTGTTGTTATTGTTGTCGAGTTTAGAGCATTTTTTTCAAGCAATTTATCTTTCCGCATTTACACTCCGCAGAAGTTTTATTTCCCGTATTTACGTTCAGTCGAAGTTTATTTTTACTGTACCAGATTCAAGCCTAAGTTTGGAGCAAGTTCTTATTTTAATTTAGCTTTATATATATATATATATATATATATATATATATATATATATATATAATATCTTCTTTACTTTATTTTGCACACTTATTTTATCGTAGGTTCTTATTTATCACTATGTTTAATTCCACACTTTAAACAAAAGCTTTTATTTTTACCGCAATTATGTCCAGCTAATTTTCTTAAGTGCTTGAATGTGAGGACCGTCGATTCGACGGTACTCTTGACGTTGTTTCTTTAGGATTACAATTGAGGGCTATTTTGCTTTTAACCCAAATTTACTGAACTTTATTTGATCGGTTATTACGAAAGTAAACTTGTGAACATGTCGGGTAAGATCGAAAACTGTCTGATACTAAAGAATAAAATTGGTTTGTTTTTTCTTAATAAATACCGCGAAAGAACTTTGTTAATCAATTAGGAAAGCTTAATATTTCTAGAAAGTGATTTTAAAACTATTAGCAAACGCGTCCATAGGTTTAGGCTCCGGTTATCCGAGGATTTGTTGGAAACCCTTTTAAGTTAAACTTTTCAAGCAAAACTACTTTTCAGTTGAGTCAAAGGTTTAATTTCTTAAAAAGGGATTTACTACTTTAATGTAGTACGCAATTGTGGAAGGTGACAACCACGATAAAGATTAGAGAGTAAAATTCAGTTATGAATATGCGAGAGTGACAATTCCTATTCAATTAAGTCTTTTTCAAGGTAGAAAATATGGCCCCGTAAGTAATCCTAATTAGAAACAATAAGGTAGAAAATATTCCAGTACTATTTCTTTGAACTTATTAAAAGTAATTCTTTTACATTGTTCTGCTTATTACAAACCGTCTAACGATAGTCTTAGATAAACACCTTAACAACAGAAAATGATAGATTGACCATTAGGTCTATGTGGATTCGACAACCTTTTATATTACTCTGATACACTCCGTATACTTGTGGATACACGCGATCACTTGCCATAGATAATGATGCTAACTGACTTAGAGTTTAATCGAGCCTTGACTATTTATGAATTTTCTACATAATTGAACCTTGTGCTTGCTTCAATTTGTTTTAGTTTTGATTTGCTTCTTTTTTACTATGTACATTTTTGGCTATGGTGCAAACGGAGCCGAAAGACCTTCCCAACGACATTGCTGTGAACTAACCGATTTCATGTTTGTCTTAGGCCGTTGTGCGTGCATATAGATTGAACATGACTTGAACATTGTAAATTGGTTCTTTGCTAATTTTGTCATGGCATTAGTTTTTATTATAGATTTTGTGGCCTTAATGTGTATTATGCAGGTTCATAAAAACGCATAATTGCTTGGACAACAAGAATGGTTTAGCAGCATGGTGCAAATAAAGTGGATTGCAGAACTTTTTGTGATGAACGTCCTGTTGTAAACATAAATTGAATTGTAATCCACCTAGATTATTTTTGTAAATTAGGGAATCTTTTACTTTGTACCAACATAGCCTTGTCTTTGTAAAAGTAATGAAAAAATTGGGGGAACATTGTATTCATATTTGTTGTTCAATGTATGAATTGTTTTTAGTGACTTGCACTTATAATAGATATTCAAATATGCATTCCTTCTATTTTTCACTTTGTGGCTGTTAGAATAACAGAACCAACAATTAATAGAACAAAAAAGTTAAACATGCGAAAGTATCTCCCGGTTTCCTAAGCCATATGTGAGAATATCATATTTCAAATATTGGGTTGAGCTTAGCAAGCATGTTGTATTTAAAGATCTTACACCCTCCAAGTCCTTATAAGATACAGTCTCATTCGTTAATAATGACAAATGTGATGTTTCGACAAAATGTAACATCATCGAGTAGAGTAGCATATCTGATTTGTGAGTTTGTGTAACCCAAAAAACTTCTAAGCCATCACTACTTAATAGTGAAAATTGGAGAGAATGAATCTTAAAATCTTCTTAGTTTAGAGGTTAGCGATAGATGGTTCAAGTCAGTGAGAATAATTTTTCTTTCATTTTTGCTTTAACTTTGTGGTTTTTGCTTTGGGTGAAGAATTTTGAACTCCTAATAAAATCAAGGAAAATTTTTCACTATGCTAAACTCATATCGATCCATGTCCAATCCAATCTTAAACGAACTTCTCCTCAAAAGAAACAAGACTTCAAATCAAATACTTGAGATGAGAGGGCTATTATACGATGAATATGGGATAAAAAAACTTTAACTATAGAATAAAAAGCTTGGGAAAAATGAGGGAGTGACACAAGGCATTAAAGGATCATTTATGATGCACTGGAAAGCAACTTGGGAGTCTAATTCTACCCATATTTGGACCAACCTTTAATTGCTGCAAGCTCTAATGCTACCATAATAGAGAGGAACTCGGCCTCCAAAAATGTATGTGGCCCAAAGTTCGTCGAAAAAACGTCCAGGAATTCTCCCCGATGGTCCCTTGCAATGGTTCCCCTGCAGCTAGGTTATCTCTAACGGAACCATTCGTGTTGATTTTTTTCCAGCCCTTCTATATTTTAATTCAAGCTACAATCTGTCCAATATGTATAACTCTAAAGTGAGATATGCAAACCATCCATATGAAAGGGAGGAGCTCAACTTAGTATGAGCTAAAATGGCTATCACGATGAATTGTCTGGGATGCCACCCTAGGTTGGTCATTGGCAGAAGATCCTCAGTAGACTTTGGTAAGATTCAAATCCCAAGTCTAGCAAGGATCTCTTTCTAGATAGACACTGCAAACGGACTTTCGAATATAATATGGGATGAAGACTTTGTGTGATTATTGCATAGGCTACACATCGAAGCCATATTACAACCATGTTTCTGCAGATTCAAATCACACGAAAGCTTTTTAAAAATTATTCTCTACAAGGTGAAAGACACCAAGGGAGGAATGAAGTCTTGCCATATCATTTATGCTCATTCAAGGGGGGGTTGGGTATCCGCTAGGTATTTGTGTGCCTCTTTCACTAAAAGTATATCATTGCTTGTGTGCCTCCAAACTAATAGGTCTTGTAGCTGATTGTCCGTCAGAAGGTAAATCTGAGTAATGAAGAAAGCAATTTCCGCATGCTCACTTGAAATTAGGTTAGGAATAATCAACCTCCCACCCTCAATAAGGTCACTAACTATAGTAGATAACCTAGTGCGAGTGTGTACTTCAATGTTTATAATCTCACTAAGCGGATCACTAAACCAATTGTCATTCCAAAAGTTAATATTTATCCCACTACCCATGAACCATCTAGTATCCTCTATCACCGTATTATAATGTTGTTAAATACTAGACCAAATGGACAAGTAGTCAAATGGACGAGGTGATATGTTACATCTTCGAGCAATTATTAGCCAAAAACTGGCCTTACAAACTGTAGCACACTCTTCATTCGATGAAAAAAACTGCCAAGTCAAATTGAGAGTTAGGGCCTCATTCATCTACTTTGTTAATCTGATACCCAGCCCGCCCTGCTCCATCAACTATCAAGCATTTTTCCAAGTTATAGTACAAATATCCTGTATGAGTATATCACCACTCCAATTAAAATTTATAAACCATTTATCCAGTTGGGTCAGAACCTTCACTAGTCAACAATAAAGATGAAAGGAGTAGACCATCATGCTTTGGAATATCGATTTTATCAACCGAACTTTATAACGCGCCCTTCCAAGATGTCAATTTTGTATTAATTTTATGTGCTAATCTTTGGAAGTGGAGAGCCTTTGGTATGCCTTTAAAAATAGGGCACCCGATGTAAGAAAGCGGGATTTGCCGTTGTTGAAACCCTAGCCACAATTGTATGATACCAGCGCGTTGCAACAACATGACTCCGGCATAATTTTTTACTTTTTTCTTTGTTTATGATCTACTTAGAAGATGTTTCTCAATCATTAAAAAATTTCAGGATGCATTGGATACCCTTTTTATTAGCTTGGCAAAACATCATGATGTCATCAACATAAAACACATGGGTTGGGAGAGCCACCCCTTGTAACACGCAAATGTTTACTATTTCCTTGTTGAGAGGCAATCCTCAAAGTTCAACTAAGGACATCTTTCAACTATGCAAAAAACATAGGAGATAGAGGATCCCTTTGTTTCATCGTCCTTTTGCATTCAAAGTAACGTCTTTGGTGTCCGTTGACAAGCTTCAAAAGTCTGGTGGAAAATAAGATTTTCTTGATCCAGCCTTAAAAATTTTCATTAAACTCGAAAGCCTCTAGCACCTCAATTAGGATGTTCTGGTATAAAGTATCAAAAAGTTTCTAGATATCAATCTTTAATATCACATTTCCATCCAAATTCGTTTTATCCATCACATTCAATGCCTCCAAAGCCAATATTACACATTCTTCAATGTGTCGACCTGGAATAAATTCTCATTGATTAGTGAGTTAAACCCTATAATAATGCAACACTATTATAAGGGTCATGTTATATTCTTCGTCGCGTCATAATATAAAATAGTTTTAATGTATATATAACTTTTTTGAAATAAATATTTCAAATATACATATATTAGTTGACAATAACTTATATTTTGGACAAAAAATTATTAATTTTATGTGCTATTACAATTACCAACCTATCATTAAAAAAATCATCAAGTCTCCCAAAAATTAACAATGATATTAAATTTATAAAATTCAATTTTCAAAAAATGATTGTTTATAGATAAGTCCATAAAGTTTGTAAAAATAAGCCCAATTTGAATGAATATATATTTAATATTCGTTCAACAAATATTATAGACTAAAAACCACCAATAACATGGGCGGCTGTTGGAATTGTTAGCTACGTATTTCCATTCCATAGGCTGTTTCCTTGTGCTTCAAGAGTTTCTAGACACACACGCACGCCCACGTTGCTCTTAACCTTCACATCACACTCACACACACCAAAAACAGAATCAAACACCACATTTTCTTCTTATATAAACCCACACAATGCGGAAATCCGCTGCAGACAGATTCAGGCATCTTTTCAACCGTTCACTCGTTACTTATCACAATCAAACTATACATCATCGAATTAATCCTATTCCCTTTCGATCCTCGTCTTCCATGGCTTCCAATTCTTCTCCTTTCCCTGTTACCGCTCAGAATATCAACCCACAGGTTTTGTATATTTTCTCTGATTATCGATTTTTTTATTTATTTACTATACCTTTTTGTTTTCAGATTTATGATTTTTTTTTTTTTTAATTTCGGTTTTTGATCGTGTGGATTTTGATGATTCGCGAGGGTTTTAGGTTTTTTTTTTTTTTTTTTTTTTTAAGTTTTTTAGGTTGTTTGTGTTTTTTTGCATGGAAATGAATTTGTGTTGTGTGATGATGTTTTTCATAACGGTTGTCTTTTGATTGAGTTTTTGGGGTTTATTAAGGTTGTTTCATATATGATGATTTAAGGTTTGACTTGATATCTGTTTGGTCGTGGGACCGAGGACTGATTAATTCCCGATTTCTGTCGTGTTATGTTTGATTCAGTGATTTTTGCTTTGTGATTTTGTGTACTGGATCATTGAAATTATTTGTGGTAAAAGCAAGATTTTGAGTAACACGATCATGATGCGATCGCGCACAGGCTTTCATGATTTCGGTCGGTACAAAGGTTATTATATTGATTGGGATCACGATGATGTGAATTAACATTTCATCATAAAAATGGTTATTAATGGTATAGGTATCGGTACCTTCTGATACCGTTTTTGTTGCGGCCATAATTCATATTTTGTGGAATAGTTTGGCGACTTACGATATATCATAGTGAAATCACACGGATAGAATTTGTTGAAGCTCGAAAATGTAGTGATTATGTTAAACTCACAGTTAATCTAAGCATGCACCTGCAATTAGGCTATTTAAGTGAGTTTTTCTTGTATCAACGAGAAAATTTTCTGGATTTGTGAAAATGTTTTGGATCAGAATGATTGCTCCACTTTACTGACAGTAATATTTAATCTTCAGTTACTTGTTTGAAACATTGGTTTCTTTTGCTGTTTAGGTTCTGAAATGTCAGTATGCTGTTCGGGGCGAGATTGTTACACTTGCTCAGGTACGGTGATTTTCCTGTATTATTGTGTTAGTGAAATCAGGTTTCATTGAAAAGGTATTTCTGTCTCAGACAGATTTTTCTGATCGAAACATTTTATATATTTCACCTGACTAATTAACTAAGAACAGTTCTTACGGTGCTCTTCTAACACTGTATAGCTTGAACATTGAAATTGTCTTTGCTGTTTAAAGTTTGGAATTTTTATCTAACTTACAATGCCTTAATACTGCAGAATTTGCAAAAAGATTTGCTGGCCAATCCAGACGCTCATTCTTTTGATGAGGTATTTATTTCACTTTTTCAACTTTATAGATAATTTGGCTGTTGTTGTTGTTTCTCTCCTCACTTTTCTTTTATCTGAAAATAGATCATTTACTGCAACATTGGAAATCCTCAGTCTCTTGGCCAGCAGCCAATAACTTTTTTCCGAGAGGTTTGTTTTTTATAATTCTGTATGGTGAATGCATCTGATTTGATATGAATTGAGTACTGATTATTTTACGATCTCATCTCTGACAGGTTCTTGCATTATGTGACTATCCAGCTCTTTTGGACAAAAGTGAAACTCAGGGTTTATTCAGGTATTAGGATAAAATGAAACTTAGTAGCAGCATCTAGTTTGCTAATCATAGTGGAACAGTAATCTTAGTGGTTTGGTGATTGAATAGTCTATCCACAACATCAAAATTGAGGGTTTTTCCATGCGAGATTGACCTTTGACATATTGCAGTGCTGATTCAATAGAGCGAGCTTGGCAGATTGTGGATCAGATTCCTGGGAGAGCAACGGGTGCCTATAGTCATAGTCAGGTATTGATGGGGTTTTCTAATTTGGTTTATTTGATTATTATCCCTTCACTGTATACTGGATGGACCTTAAATTTATTCTTATTTCCACATCAGGGTATTCAGGGTTTGCGTGAGACAATAGCTGCTGGAATTGGAGAGCGTGATGGTTTTCCTGCTAATCCCAATGACATTTTCTTGACAGACGGTGCAAGCCCAGCAGTATGTATCTACTTTGCTTTTGATAATTGTCTACTTTTTGATTTATTGAGATTTAAAGGAGAACTACAAAAATTTAAACGAGCATTAGAAACTCCAAGTAAATCTGCAAGAACTAAATCCGAAATCTTATGAGGGGTCTGATCAAAGAGCTTGGAACCACCCTTGAAATCACAACCCAAATTTGCAAAACCATTGACAACTATATTATCCATTCTAGACATGTTGAATGTTAACAGTCCAATTCAACCCAATCAAAGTCTTAATCCTACGATCTAAACTCCAAGCCTGCGCACTGCCAACTACATCACCTGTTAAACACCAGATAACAATCTCAGAATCCATATTATGCAAGATTTGAAGACTGATTATTGTGAAAACCTTTTTGGCTTTAAATGTTGATAGTGTAAACTTATTTTTTATTTGAATTTCGTGCATGGTTTAAAGACTGATTTTTGTATTTTCAGGTCCATATGATGATGCAGTTACTCACTAGATCAGAAAATGATGGTATTTTGTGTCCCATCCCTCAGTACCCTCTCTACTCTGCCTCTATTACCCTCCATGGTGGCCACCTGGTAACCCTTTCTCTATACAATCACATAATTCATAATTTAATATAGATTATTATTTAGTTGCAGTTCAGATATATGTATATGTTGACAACATTATTAATTAGTAGGCTATAATCCATCTTTAAGAATACATATCAGAAAAAATGGTCTATGGTCTATATATATGTTGACTATTTGACAAGTATATTTGTATCAATGGCAAGCAATCACTTGTTACTTTGAAAACTTGAATTTGAATTATGCTTACTTGGATTGGATGGAATATCATATTGATGTTGTTTCTACAGGTACCTTATTATCTAGATGAAGAATCTGGTTGGGGGCTGGAAATATCCGAACTCAAGAAGCAGTTGGAAGATGCCAGGTCCAAGGGCATCAGTGTTAGGGCTTTAGTTGTTATAAATCCCGGCAACCCAACAGGGCAGGTGAGCTGCAAATTACTATGTAGTGTTAATATAGGAGGAAGCATAATGATTAGAATATGAAGCTAAGCTTATCATATTTGGTAATATGAAATTTCTATCTTGTCTGTAGGTTCTTGCTGAGGAAAACCAAAGGGATATAGTAGAATTTTGCAAGAAAGAAGGTTTGGTTCTTTTGGCCGATGAGGTAACTTAACTATTTTTTGGTTAAGAAACTCATAAAGGTTGTTGAATAGTATCTGAACTTTTTCAGATTGTCAAGATAAAATATATTACTACTCAATTAGGGTTGTTAAATAGCAGTGCTATAGCATTGAGAAGTTTGAAAATTTACTATTGTTCTATTATACGCTAATTATTAGTACGAAATGTTGTGAAATAGTGGCAATTGACACGTCGTGTGCATGTAACAAGTGTTTTTGTTGAACTATGTGGCATAATACCATTCTTATTCTGTGCATGAAATTCATTTTGTAGGTATATCAAGAAAATATTTATGCTCCCGAGAAGAAATTTCACTCTTTCAAGAAGGTATCTCGATCCATGGGATATGGTGACGATGATATCACCTTAGTATCTTTTCAGTCCGTATCCAAAGGTAAGTTGGTATAACATTCAACTTATTTATAAAGAGGGAATATAGTTTTACTCAAGTAGGTGATCCATACTGATTGAAAATTGTCTTTCTGGTTGGATTCAGGCTATCACGGTGAGTGCGGAAAACGTGGAGGTTATATGGAGGTAACTGGGTTTTCTCCAGATGTGAGGGAGCAGGTTTATAAAGTGGCATCTGTGAATCTCTGTGCTAACATCACTGGTCAAATTCTTGCAAGTTTGATCATGAGCCCACCTAAGGTTAACCCTTCTCCTCTTAGAAGAGAACATGTATTACTAGTTTGATATTGAGCTCCTCATGTAACATTCAGTGAATTCAATGAATGTTTTATGCAGGTTGGAGACGAGTCCTATGAGTCATTCATGGCCGAGAGGGGTGGTATTTTATCTTCTCTTGCTAAGCGTGCAAAGGTTAGTCATACGGCGATATTTTCGAAGGGAATAATTTCCTAACACTATTATGCTAAAACCATAAATATAGTTAAACATTTGCAAATTTTACCATGTCATCCCAACAGAGCAATGGTTTAAAACATTAACGAGTTTCCTGACGCGTTTTTCTACATAGGCACTAGAGGACGCCTTGAACAATTTGGAAGGTGTAACCTGCAACAAAGCAGAAGGGGCAATGTATCTGTTTCCTCGTATCCGCCTGCCCGAAAAGGCTATCAAAGCTGCAGAAGCTGAAAAATCAGCACCTGATGCGTTTTATTGCAAACGCTTACTTAACGCCACTGGAATCGTTGTTGTTCCTGGTTCTGGTTTTGGACAGGTTAGTTCATTTACATTTTAAACTCATTGTCCTTAATCTTACATATGCGCTATATACTCCACCGTATCCGTCTTATTTTATATGTCAAGCTTCTAAGAAGAATATGTTTGTGTTTGTGTTGAAGGTACCTGGCACATGGCATTTTAGGTGCACAATATTGCCACAAGAAGATAGGATTCCAGCCATTGTCACCCGTTTGACCGAGTTCCATGAAAAGTTCATGAATGAGTTTCGTGATTGAGTAGTAGTTCTTGCATGAGTTTTCCCCCTAAGGGGTGCCCAATTGATATTTAGAGTTGATGATTTTCGAGTTTTAAGAAACTAGGCTCTTTTAATTATGTTTCTTGATGAATAAATTTTGTTATAATGCAACATTAGTTGCATGTTGAATATGCAAGACTTGAAATAATATATTTCTCCTACCTTCTTTTCCGTCCTTTAATAAGTCCTATAGTATTAAATATTAGGAGTGATATGGGAAAGTAATCAACATTGAAGTTGCCATGTGACTTGTTCATTGGTCCTGCCTGCATTATTTAGCATTCTGATATGATAAAGTTTATAGAATGCATTTATTGAGACCCTTTGACCGTGGAATTCAACTTTTCTTATTGGACTTATTCCTTTTAGGTGGCACACGTTATTCTCTTGTGTCTAAGCTCGTTCTTAAGGTGAAAGGAACGCTAGAATGTGAAAGGAATGATAGTTCATGGATGGAAAGCACAAAAATAAACTTTCTTCAATTTGTTTCAACAGAATTATAAGAGAGGAAAGAAAATGTTTCTCTCCAGTAATGTGTGGAGGATTCAAGATGCCATCCTCAAAATTATATCTGGCATCCTTAATGATGAGAATTATTACTCTTATGCTTTTATAAATTTTGTTTGAAATTTATTTTTGTGTTCACTGAAAATATTCAATTTTTCCGAAATTTCTGAAAAAAAATCGGATTTTTTGAAAATCTGGTAGTGGTAGTTTATTTTCAATGAAAGAACATTATACTACTGAAAATTTCATAATTTTTAATAAATGACTACATTTTAAAATTTACCAAAAATTTCGATAAATTTTGAAATTTTTAGTGGTATAAATTGTTTTAAAAAAAATTATCGGAAATTGTGAAAAATTTAATAGAAATTTTGTTTTTTGCCACTCCAAATTTATTAATAGGAATTTGAGAATTAAGAAAAGTTAGGGGTGCCAGATCTTAAATCCTCTAATGAGTGGAAAGTTGGAAAGAATCATATTTTTGCATTGTTCTATTTTTTGCCCGGATACTAAAAAGTAAATTGTTAAAAGTAATTTTAGTATTTTTATTTAATTAAAAATAAGGTAGTTTTGGTCATTTTTAATATATTTATCTTTCTTTCCTTTCATTTTGAAAATTTCTTTGGCCACCTCCCTATAGGGGTCACCCCCAGCGAAAATCCAAAAATACCCCTGCTTCGGAAATGAACTTCCGAAGCGCTTTTTTTTTAAAAAAAATTTCCTTATTTCGGAAGTGCATCTCCGAAAACACCTCATGGGGGGTATCTGCGGAGATGAACTTCCGAAAACACCTTTGTTCAGATTTTGGGGGGTTTCGGAAGTTCATTTCCGAATTATGCAGAAACTGTGTTTTTTTTTATGTTTTATCTAAAACAGTCTCGCATTTTAATTAAACGTAAACGCCAAATAAAATAAGCAATAGATAAACTGAAAATACTAATATGATAAATAAACAAAAAAAAAATACTAATCCGATGAAAATAATATATACAAACCGAAACAAATAAAAATAGTGTGCTAAAGATACAATCCGAAAACAAAAAATAAATAAACCCGACCACTACTGGGTGTGTCTAACCCTCTCACCCTGGGCCCTCCTCTGCCGCCTGTACCCCGCCGCACGGCCCGCATCAGTGACGATCATCTCCATCACGGCGACTGCCTCTGGACCGCCCCGCTCCACGATACCTCGATCCAACGCGTCCTGCCCAATCATCGATATCCGCTGGCAGATCGGCATGAGATCAATGGCGTGATCATCCTCGGCCTGCTGGTTCTCCAGGATCTCCTCGTGTGCTGGCCTAGGAGCGCCGGGAATGTCGGGTCTCAGAAGAGGATGTGACACCCGGTAGAACCATGTGACGTATCCCTCCTCACTGTGCCAGTCCTGGGTGACCCGAGTGAGACGGTACTCCAGCGGTACCACATGATCCTCCCAATGCTCCCATATGGCAGTGAGTTGCACTCGGGTCACAGTGTCGGGAGCAGCCTCAAAGGGTGACCTGGGTATCCGCTGCACGAATTCGAAATGACGCATGCACCGCTCAGGGAGATATCGAACCATGATGCCGGTCCCGCAAGCCAACCAGCCAGAATAAAGTGCAATGCCGTCAAAGGGGACAATCTGAGCGTAGTCGATGAACGGCCTCCAGGTGACGTCGTCGTGCAGAGTGCGGTCCAGGTATCCACGGTATGGTCCCACCGCATTGTTCCCCCTCTGGAGAAAGTATCTGGCGGCCCTGGGCAAGGCGTCCACGTGCGCAGGATCGAGGTGGTAGCCGTGGATGCGGGAGAAGTAGGAGATGATCCAGCTCTGAAACAGAAACAAGATAATGTATTAAAATTAAATACGAAACATATATAAATAAATAAATACGATAATGTATTAAAATAAAACGTACCGTAAGCAGTGTGCAGGATCCGACCAACTGCCTCGTCCTCCAGTTGGAGGCCTCATTCAGCTTCTGGTAGAGATATGCCAGAGTAGCTGACCCCCAGTTCCACTGGTGAACGGTATCCAGGTCCATGAAATAGCGGAGGTAGGCCACGTCGACGTACCTGGCACTCTTGTCCACAAAGCATGCAGCGCCTACCACATGCATGTACCAGCACCGGAGAGCGCAGCCGCGGTGGTACTCCCTGAATAGGTCGTTACCCTCCTGCTCGGCCTCGGCCGCCGCGTCCAGGTGGAACTCAAAATAGAGGCTCAGTGTGTTGAACCGGACATGACACCCAGAAGTCGAGACGCACTCCAGGTGAGCAACCTCGTGCGGCATGCCCAAATAGTGCATCATCCACTCAATGGCCTCGACCCTCTGGATCCTGGAGTGGTCCAACAGCCACCCCCTGATGGGCAGGTGGAGAAGACACTGGACGTCATGCAAGGTGATCGTCAACTCCCCCACAGGCAAGTGGAAAGAAGACGTCTCCTTGTGCCAGCGCTCCACAAATGCCCCCTGCATGCCGGTGCTGATGGTGGTGTACCCGGTCATGCAGAGCCCGCTAAGCCCTGAACCTCGCACATGGTCGTTAAACCACTGAGCTGCTGGTTTAAACAGACCGAAAATCTTCCTGGAGTGGTTCACCATTTTCAATGGCTCTCTCTCCTGTTACAAAAAAAAACAAATAAGCGAGAAATAAACGGTAAAATTATAAAAAATGGTGACAAATAAACGGCTAAGTTAAAAAAAATACCTCTCCCTCCCAGATCCGCCGAGCGACGTGATCCTGGTAGTGAATCAGCAGGGAAGTGTCAAAAGGCCCTCCCGGATAGCTATCCACTTCCTGCTCCTCCTGCTCCTCCTCCTCCCCGACTGGAGGGTCAACATCCGGTATCACCTCCTCCTCATCCTCATCCTCATCCTCCTCCTCTCGCTGGCGGGAAGAAGATACCCGAGCCAGCCTACTCCTAGAGCCTGAAGCAGATGAACTCTCCACCAAGTCCTGTGGAACGCGCACACGGCGTCCCCGGCCCCGCCCGCGTGTCGACGCCAGCTGCGCCGCCGCCTGCTCGCATCTAGCCGACGCAGTCTGGGACTCCCTGCCCTGTCTGATGCGTGCTGGCTGGTTGCCTGACATGTTCCTGTAAACAATCGAAATCGATTAATATGCGAGACAAATGAAAAAACAAAAAAAATGCACTTCTGATACAGTTCGGAAGTTCATTTCCGAAACTGGGATGGAGGTGTTTTCGGAAATGAACTTCCGAAACACCCCTGCGCAGAGCTTTTCTGCAACCTACAATGGCAGACCCCAAAATCAAAATTCAAACCTATGTATACACATTCTAAACATCCTAAATATCACTATAAACCTAACCTAATACATTTTTTGCTATTTGTAAACACCCTAATATACATTTTAATCATAGATCTTAAAATCAAAATGCTTACCTATTGAATAGATTGGAGGACTTTAGAATGTAATAGAGCAAGTAGATGGAGCCTTTGAGGTAGCTTGGAACTGGTTTGCACAAAAATCTCTTTGGGGTTGAGTTTGAAGAAGATTAGGGTAAATGATTGGGGGGGGGGGGGCTGTTTTGGTTAATCTGCAAAACGCGCAGTATTTCGGAAATGAACTTCCGAAATGGTGTTTTCGGAAGTGCATTTCCGAAATAAGTCAAATTTTTTTTAAAAAAAAGGCGCTTTCGGAGATGCATCTCCGAAAACACCTTTTTCCTGGATTTCGGAAGTTCATTTCCGAAGTCAGGGGTATTCTGGGTTTTTCACCAGAGGTGGACTAGAAGGTAGGGAGGTGGCCAAAGAAAAATTCTTCATTTTTTATCCACTTTCACTAAAAACAAACAACTAAAAATTTTATTTATTTCCCCTAATTTTCTTACTCATTTTCATTCTTCTAACATTCTTTTTTTCTACTTTCGTCTCACTTTAATCTTTCATCCAAAAAAAAAAAAAGTCTAAAAATGATTCAGAATACAAAATTAACCAATATTGTTTATTATAGGTAATTTTTGTAGATATTTGAGGTTTAAGGGACTTTCCCTTGGATCAGACATGTAGTTGGTGAATTTAAAGCATATTGTAATTGGTGTATTTAGAGAGCATATCTATAAATTATAGACTATAATGACGAGCTTCTTTGAATACTAAATATTTTTGTTTTGATGTTAGTAGAGAATGGTTAATATCAAACTATACTTGTTAAAAATACAACATGTAACAATCCCTAGTGATTAAGGGACGTTAGAGACTTTGAGCGTTTATTATGAGGTTTAAAGTTGGCTCATGTATAAAGGTGAGGAGTTTTGTATAATGTGTTTGCGTAAAATAAAATTGAATCTTCTTCAACCTCCGTCTGTGTTGAGGTATTTAAAGAGGTCTTTGAGCCTGAATCTTAGACTCCTATGAAGTAGCAACCGCTCTCAGAAACGTGGGAATGTGTAGTTAGTCCTCTATATTCAGGACATCGTGGTATATTTCTCCCTTGACTCCCTCTTTCTCTCTGCATAGTTGTGAATTAGAAACATCATTTCCATATTTCTCTTGGAAGGCAGATGATTTGAGAAATGGACGCCACATTTAAATGATGGGTGCCCAAACTAATAAACGGGAAATCATTGGACAATACGTGACATCCTCCACCTTTCACGTCGCCTTTTACGGGCCCTTTGCGGATATACCAATACACAATCCCTCAAGCCCGAGGTTTGAAAAGGACGAGTTTATTTAGTCTTGTTTTTCCTCTCCTTATCTGAATGTGTGCATATGATATACCTAGGGAGAGTCCCTCAAGTATGAGGTGAATCCCTCATATATGGGGCAAGTCCCTCATATATGGGGCGGGTTCCTCGTGTATTGGATATGTCTTCAGGTGTTTGTGACGTGAATCATATGTTAGCTGATAAAATCCCCAAACGTTAGTTGATGGAAAAACATGCGAGGTATTAAATGCGATTAATGATGATTAGTCTTGGGATGCCAAATTGGTTTTGTTCTCCCACACATATCAGAAGCATGCATAAGCTTTTGCGTCTGATGGGAAACCTAGAGACCTTTGATCACCCTTAGGCTCCAAATCTCAATTAAAGGGATTAAACTCTAACTCTTTCACTTGTTCCCGCACTTTCGTATTGAAGTTCTTTGTAAGCCTCCTCTGTCTACTTCATTATTTCTTCAACCATCTCAAGCTCAGATCCCCTTTTTCAAGTACATGTTCAACACTCTTTCTTCTCCAATCTCCTTTTATGACGGTAGTTATAAAGTTAGATGAGAATGGTAACTTAGAGTCCTCAACTTACGATAAGCACATAACCCTTTGGAATTACTATTATAGAAATGTCAAACATTATGACGAGACAATTGATTGTAAATGAGTGGAACTAGGCATATTTGATAGTTGTTAGAGTTCCATTCGCTCTAATAATAATAGCAACAGTGGTAGAGATTGTGACTCTTTTTTTCCTTTCTGTTTTCTCAAGAAACAAGAAGATAATGGCCACCTCTAACACTAAGTCCAAGGACGTCGACGATTTTGAGTCTATTTACATCATTGAGGAAAATATAACACCTTTTTGGCAGCAGGTTAATCTCTCCTCTTCAGGTGACGAAGAAGAAGGCATCATTGAGACGTGCTCTACGATAGAGAGGGCCAACATGGCTATCTCTGATGACTCTCCCAATTTCTACATCTACCTCTACCTCCCCGTTGTTTGTGACATAGAAGTTCTACATCGCTCCATCTCAGATCATACTCAATGACTTGAGTCTGATTCAGGCGTTTAAGATCATATGTCAATGACTAGGGGTTCATCTTACCATAGGGATATTCTTCTTATTCATTGGCACCAAAGAGGTTGTTCGCGGGGGCAAGGTGATCCTAAGCGCCTTACTTGGGAGAGCTTTATTCAAATCATACTCTAATAATTATATGAATTGAAAGAACAAGTTTGCAAGAATGAAAGGGCGGAATGGCTCCTCCACATTCATTCGCTTTCCTCTAGCCTTGACTGATAATTCAGTGGCGATCACAGGGTACAACTTTGACTACCTCATTGCTAAAGAGGTGGAGGTGGTCCAGCTTTTGGACAAGTTTAAGGTCATGGATTCTAAAACTATGATCGTGTTGGATTAAAGGGACGATAAATACATGGATAAATATCTAAGTAAATTTAATGTAATAAAGACCTTTCTTTAGGATTTTTTGCTGGTCATATGACTCATATTTGTTATTCTTCTTTTTGCAAAAATAAATGTCAAAAATCTTATGGACGAGAGGAATGAATGCTTGACAAAGAGAAAAGCCGAGCGCTCAAGACGCTAAGAGAGCAATAGAAACCACAATGAAACTATTCTAAGAGAGTAAGGAGAGTTTCAGCAAGAGAATAAAAAAAAAAAAAAAAAAAATATGATTTGCTCTTATTTATACACCTAAGATCGAACACAGAAGGTGAAAAGAAAAAAAAAATACAACGATAAACCTGAAATCCTCGAGTCGAGACCACTCTTTCACCAGCAATCGGATTGCATCACCAAATCATAATATTTATCTATATGTTTTTACAAATTTTTTACTTTATTACCCAATTTTTCCAACAAAAATCTCATTTTACCCCACTTTCAAACTTAAATTCCAAATTATCCCACTTAAAAAAAAAAAAAAAAACATTTGTATAAAGTATGCTTTCCAAAATTGACGGCTCCTCTTGATTTTATAAACCGTGGTGTTTATTTTTAGTAATAATATTTTAGTCTCCTAAAGAATTTTGTGCAAATTTTATATTTTAAAGCTGTTTATCTATATGATTTTACTCTCAAGCTCTATCATTTCCTTACAACACACTGTCTTTGTTTATCGGTTCACAAATGTTAAAGCTCTTTCCATTTCCATGTCAGCGTTACTGCATTATTACATTGCTTTCAATAAAAACAGACATCTTAAATACGCTGTAACATCAAACCAAACCTATCTTCTTTGTTTAATATAATATAATTCAATCCATACAAAGAAAGGTAAACCAAAAGTAAAAATAAATGTCACATTAGAAACACCACGAGATCTAATAGTTCACTACACGCCTCTGGCTCTCTGCGTAGCAGTGAATCGCCATGTTTATGTAAACTCACTAGTCATCACAGAGAAATCTGAAAAAGCAGAATACTCTTTTATTTCTTACTGTGACAAGTGATTTTGAATATTAAGAAAACGACACAAGCATGTGAACAGGTACATAAAAACAATAATAGCCGTCACTTTCTTCTTGTCATTTTTCTGCTTCCAGAACCATACTGTTCAGTCTATGAATTTAATATGCTCCATCTTACTTGGATTTATCTATATTTTCGTACTTGATACTGTTTCATTACTTCAATTGCTAAAAATGTTTTTTTCACTGTTTTGTTTTTGATAATTTATTTCTTTTTATAACTTACCACTGTTGAATGAGATGATTTTTTTTTAAAAAACATCTCATAAAAAAAATAGAGAATATCTCATTACACTCTTTGAATCTCTTAGACATCTAGCAAAATAATGCATATCTAGAAGTACATTTTTTTAAAAAAAATTAGCTTTTTCGTAAGTACATCTACGGAACATGTTAAAAACAGAGTGTTTCGTTCCGTAGATGTACTTACGAAACATTCTGCTATATTTTCAAATCAAATACATTTCACTCTAAAACTCAATTTTTATAACAAAAATGGAACATCAAATTATAGTAAATTAAAGTAATACAATTTAAAGGCAACAAAATATAATACACCAAAAAAATACATCGTATAAATCATTGACCATAATGTCAAATACATAATCAAATTAACGTACATAAATAAAATTAAAATACAGATATCAAAAAAATCACAAGCATCACTACCACTGTGTGTCGGACAACATCTTCTGCCTCTACTCTTTCTCTGGCCCCGCCTCTGCGTCTACGTCTTTGTTGGCTACTCTGCCTCTGCTGTCAAGTGCCTCGCCTGTCCTGGCACAGTTTCCATGGAACAAAAACGCCCTCTCTGCCACCCTCATGATACCATCCAATACACGCCTGTGATCAAACCCTTTAAGGAAGAAACCAGCGGCAATGCCTGCATGCGCCATGTCAAGTATCTCACGACAACGAGGAAGAACATCGTCAGTGTGGTCCCACTTAGATTGATGAGTCCGTAAAATGTCCTCGTGGGGTGGTCTGGGTGGTGATCTTGGTGCAGTAGGAATCATGTATTGGTGTGACACCTTGTAGTACTTGGTGATGTACTCGTCGATGCAACTTCAGTCTACCTATGATCTGGTCGCCCGAGCCTCGTCATGAACCATGTGATGCTTAAAGTCTGCAAAGACCTCATCTGTCTACCGACGGGTAACGACGATAGGAGCGGAGACGGAAGGGTGGCGAGGTATCGTCTGACAGTAGCCGAACAGCCGCATGACGCGCTCCGGAAGATAACGAACAGTGATGGTCGAATTGGTAGCCAACCATCCAGAATACAGGGAAACGTCATCCCACGCATGACGCGCTCCGGAAGATAATGAACAGTGATGGTCGAATTGGTAGCCAACCATCCAGAATACAGGGCAACGTCATCCCACGTAACCGTCTCACGGTGAGCAGCATAGCAGTCGTATCAGAGGTCCTCTGCAGCCATGCAGTCAAGATAGTGCATGTAAAGATCTAACACCTTGTTCCCTCTGAGGGGGATGAAGTCTCTAACACGCGACATGACCTCAGTGTAGTCCGACACCTCTCCCGAGCCAATTATGTTTGGGAAGTGCTGTAATATCCAAACCTTGAAAAAAAGAACAGGGATCAAACATATTATCACAAATATATAATAAACTTTGAGAAAAAGTAGAATGATATAAGATTGTTACCACTAAGAGGGTACATCTGCTAGCCACAGTCCTTGTCTTTCACAGGCATCCCTCTTTGAGTTTATGGTAGATGTACGCCAGTGTAGCCGCTCCTCAGTTGTACTCATGGACACGTGCGGTATCTGATAAGTACCTTAGATAAACGACGTCTATGTACGACGAGCTCGTGCCTACAAACAGTTGGGTGTCTAACAAAAATAGTAAGTAACATCTCAGCACCCGCTACTTGTGTATATCTACCTCTGCCTCGTCACCATCAGCAGCCTGTGCTGCAAGGAGCTTGGCCTCATACTGTCACCCCAAGAAATGAAACCTCATATGCGCCTCGCAGGTCCTCTACACCTCCTCAAGCGCGTCCTCAGGATCATCCCGAGTTCCTCAATCAACATCTCTCTCGCTTCCTTCTTTGTCAGCCTACCGTGACCAAGGAGGGTACCCCTGATAGGTATATGCAGGAGGCATGCGACGTCGTCAAGAGTGATGGTAACTTCACCACGAGGAAGATAACATGACGAAGTCTCTGGATGTCACCTCTCTGCAAATTCCATCATTCCATTATGTATCTTGTGGAACCCGACCTGACAGAGGTCCTTCATCCCAGAAGCTGAGAGGACATCCTGGAACCACGACTCAGTAGGCTGCACGAGATCGACAATCTTCCGACAGTGGTTGTAGAAAAGTTAGAAATGATTAATCAGCACTATTAATAATAAGAAAAGTTAGAAATAATTAATAAGCAAAGTCTACAAAATTTTACCTCCCCGTCCCAGAGATGTTTGGCTAAATGATCTGCATACCCTCTCAATAGGGATACATCTATAGGACCCCGGGTAGAAGACAAGCCCCTCAACCGCGTCAGCCTCTTCGTGCAGCTCAGGAGGTGGCACCGGAGAACCAACATCGATCGTCATTGGCACAGGAGTAGAAGAACTGACTCGGCAACCTCTGCGGGCGGAGGGCGTCTGTGAGGAACCCTCACCATCATCCCGAGGCCTCTAGGATGAGGTAGTAAATTTGGAAGGCCCTTCAGCTGGAACAAGTGTAGCAGATACATCTGCTGGAACGACAAGTCCATCAATCACCTGTGACACTACCTGCATCCATTCACGCCGCACATAGGCATGTTGTGCTACCCTCCCACATATAAGTTTGTCCGGATGGTCAGCTATAATGTATGCATTGTGTTACAAATAAAATTAAGTTAAATACAATTTAGCTATAACAACAAAAGGGAAAAAACAAATTTACTTCCGAATGTGCACATGCGGAACTCTTCCGTAGATGCATCTACGGAAAGACTTAACGTTTCATTTTTTTTAGATGCATTTACAGAACATTCTGAAACCTCTAAAACGCAAAAATTGCGCCTAGTCACTGTTGCAGAGGGTTAAAAACCCCACTTTGGTGGTTTAATTATCTGTTTAACACATTAAACAATATCTACATTGTCTCAAAATTATGTTTTTAAATGTAACTAATGATTTTTACACCTAAAAATCGATTCAAACTCTATTACGAGATATACTCTAAAATAACTTAAAAAATCGAAAACTTACCAATTAAATTGAGTTTTGAAGTTGTTGGATTGTGTTGATCGTTGATGTTGACGTTAACGGTCGAACTCGGGAGAAAAAAAACTTGGTGGAAGTTTGATTTTTGAGGTTGAGAGAGTTTGAGAGTTTTGAAATGAGAAATGTGAAGAATGGGGAGGAGAAGAGTCTGGCCTCACATTCATTTATCTTCGTCAACAATCATCTTATTCCTAACAAGAGCCAAAGCATGCAAGTCCAAGTCAAATGCATTTCTTGTACACTCAAAACCTACCACTACTAAACATGTTATGTCTTAACCTAAATGGTTCAATTATATACAAAATGAGTACAACTCTATTATGAAGAATGAAACATGGACCTTGGCTCCTCTTCCACCAAATATACAATCAATTCGATGCAAGTGGATATTCAAGGTAAAAGAAAAATATAGATGGCAGCATCAACACGTATAAGGCAAGACTTGTAGCAAAAGGATTCCATCAACAAGAACGGTTTGATTTTCATGAGAACTTTTTTTCTTGTAGTCAAGCCCACAACTATCAGGGTCATTATGTCCTTAGCTCTTAAGTACTAGTCCATACTACTTCTAAGTTATTAAGGATAAATTTGTAAGTATAAGAGTGCGCCTATGAGGGGGGGTGAATTGGGTTTTCAAAAATTTAATCGGTTTTATGAGAATACTTCTAATAATTTTTGGTTAAGTGTTTGAAGGTTTTTGTAAGGTTCTTTTCTTTTCTTTGGTAATGGTGATGAATGCAATAAAGTGCGGAAAAGTAAAGAACGCAACGATATATACTGGTTCCCCTCACAATCCGAGAGTACTCCAGTCCCCTTTCAAACACGAAAGAGATTTCACTATAGTTAGAATTATTGTACAAGCCTATGCCTACTATCTAACCTATAGGGTGATCAAAGGTTCTTAACACCTTTAAGATCAATCAACACTAATGTGTATGAAGAACAATCCTCTTCAAACACAACACTTACTTCCAACAATCCTGGATAGTAAGGAGATAATACTTTTGAATTTATACAAGAGATTTAGATGAAATTTGTATAGCACTATCAATCTTGGATTGATCTTCTTCTTCAAATAAACAATTCTAACAATGAATATAAATGTTCACAATGTATGCATGAAACTTTGAATAGATTTCTCAATGAAAATGTGTATGGAAAGTTTCACTTGAAAATGAGAATTTATGAACACTTGAGAATATTGAAAGATGAAGAATATGGTTTATGAATTGTTAATGAAGAAGGTGATTTTTGAATATGAAAGATGTGTAATATATAGTGTGTAAAACACCTCTTCAAAAGGTTATTTTTCCATGAAGCAATGCAATGTTTAAAAGGTATAAAGACAATTTCGTTTGAGTGTAAAATGCAATGGAAAAACACACTGGTTCAGTAGGAACCGGTTCCTGTATAGGACAACCCGGTTCCTGCTGAACGTTACAGCAGAAAATTTGAATTTTGAACGTGGGAACCGGTTCCTGCATAGGGACAACCCGGTTCCCCATAGTAAACCACAGAATGCTGAAATTTGAGAATGCTGGGAACCGGTTCCCCCATAGGGACAACCCGGTTCCTAAAACCTTTATTTTGAATTTTAACTATGAAAAAGGTTTTAAATGAACTCTTTGATATATGAGACTTGTTCATGATTATGATATGCATGAGAGTATATTTTGTGAACAATTATATGTCAAAGTGAGTATTGTTTATACCTTTGCCATTTATTGCTTGATTCTTGAATCTTTATTATTTCTTCAAGACTTTGAAATTGTGTGTTCTTTGCTTAAGACTTGAGATACTTTTTGCACATCCTTTATGAAAGCTTGATGTCCATATTGTCTTCATCAAAACAAACTATGCTTGAGATGCTTTGCAATTACATTCTCCCCCTTTTTGATGATGACAACCAAGACTTGAAAACGTTTTTGAAGAGAGTTGTTTTGTGCTTTTGAAAAAGTGTTTGAATCAATGCAAGGCTCCCCCTATGTTAGAGACCCCCCCTAAATCCATGCTTCCTTGATTTATGGTGATGAGTTTCATTTGATAATTTTAACAATGGCCTGCATTTTCTTTGAAACAAAACAACAACAATACATGCATAATATCCTTCTCCCCCTTTGTTATTATCAAAAAGGATGGGGAAAAAGAGAAAAAATATATGAAATATAACACAATGTAAAATACCAAAAAGTTAACACACAAATGAAATACTACAAACGATACGAAACGTAGTTTTTTACGGTTACAACATAAAACAGAAATAGTCCTAAACATCACAAACATGAATGGAACATTGTCTAGAACATAAATAAAAACTTAATAATAAAAAGAAAACATGACATAGAATTTAAAGGAAATAAATTAGTCACTTTCATCCATGTGTTCTTCATCATCATCATCATCTTGTTCATCTTCTTCTTCATCACTTCCTTCCTCTCCCTCATAATGAGCTAAGATACGCCTTTGAGTCCGTTGAATTTCCCGCATTTGTCTTCTCATAAGGTTATGCTCATAGTTATTCTCCCTCTTGTTGTTATCAATGGATGTTTGAATAGAACAAAGCTTGGCAATCATCATATCCATTGTATATCCACCTTCGGGACGTTGAGGATCTTGTGGCACGGCTGGCTCAAAATCAACTTTGTAAACGAATCTACCTTCACGATCCGTAACTATTCCTGTGTTTTTAAGAGCGGTAGCAGTGGTGATAGCACACTCTTGTTCATCCATATTTTTCTTTGGTTCCCTTTGGAGGAGAACACCAGCATTCCGAACAATATGAGAGATGGCCCTTGCATAAGGTAAGCCTCCTTTAAGGGAAGCCATAAGCTGCATGTGGCGCATAATTGAAAGCGCCCAATTGACTTCAATACCACGCCTTAGAGCAAGCAACACCATCAACTCGAACTCATTGACCCTGGAATGGTTAGAATTCTTTGGAAATAAAACATAAGCAATGATAAGATGGAGCATCCTATCACTCACCGATAAGCTTGAACCGAACATGTTAAACTTGATAGCAAGCTGTTGGCGAACTGACTCACGTTGAGTTGGTCGGCACATATCCACAAAAACATCAATCTTACTATACGGTTGCCAATCCTCCGGTATGTTACCTTGAAGGAGCACTAAGCCTTGAGATGGAATTCCTAACACTCTTCCAAATTCCTCAACATCTAAGCATATATCCTTATTTGAAACTTTTGACAATAATGTGAAATCATCAAATTCATCGGTTACTATCCTAAGATTGTGGTAAAACTCTCTAACCAAATCCGGATAATAATCACCATGGTCAAGCACAAAATTAGCGACCCCTGCATTAGCTAGTCTGCCCGGAAAATTGAAGCTGTGATTAGGGAAATCGGGTAGTTTACCGTATTTTGCCGCAAGGAGTTTTCGACTCCGGATGTTGAATGTGAGTCTCCGACTCTTGACCGTTGGTTGAATCTCTTGAGGATCTTCACTTGTCTCTCCCATTTTGTTCTTTCCTTTTGCACTTCTTGAAACTTTGGGTGCCATTGTTGAAAGGAGTTGAAAGTTAGGGTTTAAGTTGAGGTTTTAGGATTTGGTAAGTGGAGAAGGATTTGAGTGAATTGTGTGAAAGAGTGGAGGATTATATAGTGTTTTGAGGTAGTGGGTATTTAATTTTGATAGTTATGGTGAGATAGTGGAGCTTTGAATTGGGTTGACAATGGAGGTGGAAGGTTGAAGAAGATGAAGATGAATGTTGAATGAGAGTAAATGTGAGTGAATGAGTGTAAATGTGTGGTGTGAAGTGATATAATGTGTATTAAATTAAAATAAGATATAAAAGAAAAAATATTCAAAACAATACTAGCCACACAATCAATTTCGTAACAGCTAAAAGATAAGCAAAAAAACTGGAAAAAGTACGTGGGAACCGGTTCGTCCCTACATGGGAACCGGTTCCTGAGACACAAAGAAAATACGCCTCTGGAAATTAGTATGGGGAACCGGTTCGTCCCTACATGGGAACCGGTTCCTGGACTGAAAATTTTCAAAAACTTTAATTTTATGAAATATAAAGCACATATACCATATAAAATTACTAAGTCATAATAAATGAATATTTATAAAGCATTTTTATCACATAAAGTGTTAGAAACATGTACCTTTGATGTATGAACAGATTTTAAACATCACCTTCGTCTAAAATTCCAAGCTCTCGTCGAATTTTGTAAAAAGATTCTTTTGGGAGAGGCTTGGTGAAGATATCCGCAAGTTGATTATGAGTATCTACAAAAGTGACTTCAACATCTCCTTTAAGCACATGATCGCGAAGAAAATGATGTCGAATGTCTATGTGTTTGGTTCTTGAATGCATGACCGGATTCTTTGTAATATTTATAGCACTTGTATTGTCGCATCGAAGAGGAATGCATCCGAGATCAAGTCCGTAGTCACGAAGTTGTTGCTTAAGCCAAAGAATTTGTGCACAACAACTACCCGCTGCTATGTATTCCGCTTCGGCCGTACTAAGAGCAACACATGCTTGCTTTTTACAAGCCCATGATACTAATGCATTTCCAAGAATATGACAAGTACCACTTGTGCTTTTACGATCAGTTTTACATCCTGCATAATCCGCGTCAGAATAACCAATTAAATTGCAAACACTACCTTTAGGATACCATAAGCCAACGTTGGTTGTTCCTTTGAGATACTTCATGATCCTTTTAACTGCCATAAGATGTGATTCCTTTGGATTTGCTTGGAAGCGAGCACAAAGACAAACACTAAACATTATGTCAGGACGGCTTGCCGTCAAATACAATAAAGAACCAATCATACCTCGATACTTGGTAATATCAATTGGAGTACCGGATTCATCTTGATCAACATATGTACCGGAGCCCATTGGAGTATTCATTGCTTTACAATTGTCCATATCAAACTTCTTTAATAGTTCTTTACAATATTTGGATTGATTGATAAAGATTCCATCTTTGAGTTGCTTAATTTGTAGTCCAAGAAAGTAATTCATCTTTCCCATCATAGACATCTCGAATTCTCCTTGCATCATCAATGAGAATTCCTCACACATTTCTTTGTTGGTCGATCCAAAAATGATATCATCAACATAGACTTGAACCAATAAAGTGTTACTCTTGATTTTCTTAATGAACAAAGTTTTATCAACCTTACCCTTTTCAAAACCCTTTTCACACAAAAAATTGCTAAGTCTATCATACCATGCTCTAGGTGCTTGCTTTAATCCATAAAGAGCCTTTCTCAACTTAAAGACATGTGAAGGATTCTTGAAGTCTTCAAATCCCGGGGGTTGTTTGACATAGACTTCTTCATTGATGTAGCCATTTAAGAATGCGCTCTTGACGTCCATTTGATAAAGCTGAAAATTTAATGAACATGCATAAGCAAGTAAAAGACGAATAGCTTCTAACCTTGCAACCGGAGCAAATGTTTCTTCAAAGTCGATTCCTTCTTCTTGATTGTAACCTTGGGCCACCAATCTTGCTTTGTTTCGAACAATTATACCATTCTCATCAAGTTTGTTCTTAAACACCCATCGAGTACCTATGATGTGTTTGTTACTTGGTCTAGGAACAAGTTCCCAAACTTGATTTCTCTCGAATTGATTTAATTCTTCTTGCATTGCATTTATCCATTGATCGTCTCCTAAGGCTTCATCAACTTTGGAAGGTTCAATTTGAGAAACAAAAGCCATGTGTAAGCAAGCATCTTTGAGATTTAATCTTGTTGCTACTCCTTGACTAATATCACCAATAACTTTATCAATAGGATGATCTCTATGAGTTCTCCATTCTTTTGGTAGATCATTGGTGTTTGATTCTTGTTGTACACTTTCTTGTTGAACACTTTCTTGTTGTACTTCCGGTGCCTTCATAATTATATCATTTGAAGGTTCTTCCGGTGCCTTCACAATTGTATTATTTGAGGGTTCTTCCGGGGGTAAATCTAAAGGATCATCATCATCACAAACAACTTCTTCCTCTTTGGAAGTGTTAGTCTCATCAAAAGATACATGCATGGATTCTTCAATAGTTAAAGTTCTTTTATTATAAATTCTATATGCTTTACTAGAAAGAGAATAACCAAGAAATATACCTTCGTCGGATTTCTCATCAAACTTACCAAGATTGTCTTTGTCATTGTTGAGAACAAAGCACTTGCACCCAAAAATGTGAAAGTGAGCAATGTTTGGCTTTCTTCCTTTGAAGAGTTCATATGGAGTCTTCTTTAAGATAGGTCTAATGATTACTCGATTTCCAACATAACATGCCGTACTAACCGCATCCGCCCAAAAATATTTAGGAAGATTTGCATCACTAAGCATTGTTCTTGCAAGTTCCACTAGAAACCTATTTTTCCTTTCAACTACTCCATTTTGTTGTGGAGTTCTTGGTGCTGAAAAATTATGAGAGATACCATGTTCTTCACAAAATTCTTCAAACGATGCATTTTGAAACTCTCCACCATGATCACTTCTTATGGATACAATCTTTAATGATTTTTCATTTTGGATTTGTTTTGCATACTTCTTAAAGGCTTTAAAAGCATCACTTTTCTGCACAAGAAACAAAGTCCAAGAATATCTAGAATAATCATCAACAATAACTAAAGCGTATACATTACCTCCGAAGCTTCTTGTCCTTGATGGACCAAATAGATCCATATGCAACAATTGAAGTGGTCTTGTTGTAGTCACCACATTCTTTGGTTTGAAAGATGATTTGGTTTGCTTTCCCTTTTGACATGCATCACATAATTTATCTTTGACAAACTTTATCTTGGGTAGGCCAATAACAAGATCATGTTTGGTTAACTTATTTAAATGATCCATATGAATATGGGCTGCTCTTTTATGCCATAACCATGATTCATTATTGTTTACCAAAAGACATTTTACTTTCAAAGATAAATCATTTAAAGAAATCATAAAAATGTTATTAATTCTTGTACCTTTGAGTTTTACCTCATTGGTGACTTCATCGATGATCAAGCATTCTTCCTTAGTGAATTTGATCTTGAAGCCTTTGTCACAAAGTTGGCTAATGCTTAGAAGATTATGCTTTAGTCCTTCAACATAAAGAACATCTTCAATGGATGTGAAAGGTGGTGCACCAACTTTGCCTTTGCCAAGAATTCTTCCCTTATTGTTGTCTCCATAAGTGACAAAACCCTTGGCCTTTAACCTTAGATCTGAAAATTGGTTTAGGTCACCCGTCATATGCTTTGAACAACCACTATCTAGATACCATAGGTTTGAAGTGGTCTTCAAGCAAACCTACAAAACAAATTAAGTTTTGTTAGGTACCCAAATGGCTTTGGGTCCATCATAGTTAGTTCCTTTCTTCACCCATACATAATGTCCACTAGGAACACTAAAGTTCCTTACATAACAAGCATTGGGTGTGTGACCAATAATACCACAATAAAAACAAGTAGGTTCAAAGTTACTTCTATATCTAGGAGGATAAGATTTCTTCTTAACAAAGTTCTTCCTTTTAGGATAATGTTGCATTACTTTAGGCTTGATCACTTTCTCTTGAATTGGTTGGTTACTAGCCTTGACAAAGATAGTCTTGTTGGATGTTGGTTTATCAAATTTAGAGAAACCAAGTCCGCTCTTATCATTGGAGTATCTTTGTGTGCTAAGAACATTTTCCAATCCAATTTGCCCTTTTTCATATCTTTCTAAAACACGTTTTAATTGGACAATTTGGAAGGAAAGTGATTCACAATTCTTGCATACAACATTATCTTCTTGAACACTAATCATTTTTTCTTTGTCATCTTTATGTTCTACTTCAATTATCTTAACCTTCTCTTCTAACGATGATATTATTTTCTTTTGAGATGAGATAGTTTTATAGAGAATTTTGCATTCTTTTAATAATTCTTCTATTGCACCTTGCGCACCATTATCAAAAAGAGAATTATCATAACTAACCTCGCCTTCTTCATCGTCGGAGTGGTGTGATGCCATTAGTGCTAGATTTGCACTTTCGTCACTATCGGAGTCCGATGAGGAACTTACTTCATTATCTTCCCATGCTATGTAGGCCTTTTTATTTTTGAATTCTCTTTTGCCTTTGAATACATTCTTCTTTGAAAGCTTTGGACATTCTGGCTTTATGTGTCCTTGTTTCCCACATTCATAGCATGTAACTTCTTGTGATGAAGTGGATGCTTCTTTATCTTTATGCTTTGAGAATTTCTTTCTTTTGACATAGTTAGTATTATCAATATTATTTTTATTACCAAAAAATTTGCCTAACCTTTTTACAAGAAGCAAGAAGTTTTCATCTTCATCCGATGCATCTTTCATTTTGCTTTCTATTGAATCTACTTTTAATGCAATGCCTTTGGATTTCTTCTCTAAGTTCTCATGCTTTTCCAATCTTCCAAGTTCTGTCTCATATTCTTGAAGTTTTCCAAATAGTGTTGCGGAAGTAAGTTTTGATAAATTCTTCTTTTCGGATATCGCCGTCACTTTTGGTTGTCACTCCCTTGTCAAAGATCTGAGCACTTTAAGATTAAGTTCTTCGGTAGTAAGAGTCTTTCCAAGTGCCTTCAAGTGATTTGTCAAATGTACGAATCGTTTTTGCAAATCGAGAATAGTTTCTCCGGGCTTCATTCTAAACAGTTCGTACTCTTGGCTTAAAGTATTCAACCTTGATCTTTTAACTTCAGCGGTACCTTCATGAGTTTCTACAAGAGTATCCCAAATTTCCTTTGATGTTGTACATGTTGATATTCGGAAGAATTCATCCATACTAAGAGCACCATGAAGAAGACTGATCGCCTTTTTGTCAGCAAGAACCCTTTTTCTATCATTATCATCCCATGACGCTTTAGGTTTCTCCGATCCAACACCATTAACGACCGTTGTAGGAACAAGAGGACCTTGTAGGACAGCCTCCCAAACTTCTTCTCCTTGTGCTTCTAGATGAGCCTTCATTTGGATTTTCCAAAAGTCAAAATATTCACCACAGAACAATGGAGGCTTGTTGTTAGAACCACCATCTTTGAAAACCGGTCTTTGATTTGCGGAAGCCATTCTGGATCTTTAGGAACAAGTTACCTATAACTTGCTCTGATGCCAAATGTAAGTATAAGAGTGCGCCTAAGAGGGGGGGGGTGAATTAGGTTTTCAAAAATTTAATCGGTTTTATGAGAATACTTCTAATAATTTTTGGTTAAGTGTTTGAAGGTTTTTGTAAGGTTCTTTTCTTTTCTTTGGTAATGGTGATGAATGCAATAAAGTGCGGAAAAGTAAAGAACGCAACGATATATACTGGTTCCCCTCACAATCCGAGAGTACTCCAGTCCCCTTTCAAACACGAAAGAGATTTCACTATAGTTAGAATTATTGTACAAGCCTATGCCTACTATCTAACCTATAGGGTGATCAAAGGTTCTTAACACCTTTAAGATCAATCAACACTAATGTGTATGAAGAACAATCCTCTTCAAACACAACACTTACTTCCAACAATCCTGGATAGTAAGGAGATAATACTTTTGAATTTATACAAGAGATTTAGATGAAATTTGTATAGCACTATCAATCTTGGATTGATCTTCTTCTTCAAATAAACAATTCTAACAATGAATATAAATGTTCACAATGTATGCATGAAACTTTGAATAGATTTCTCAATGAAAATGTGTATGGAAAGTTTCACTTGAAAATGAGAATTTATGAACACTTGAGAATATTGAAAGATGAAGAATATGGTTTATGAATTGTTAATGAAGAAGGTGATTTTTGAATATGAAAGATGTGTAATATATAGTGTGTAAAACACCTCTTCAAAAGGTTATTTTTCCATGAAGCAATGCAATGTTTAAAAGGTATAAAGACAATTTCGTTTGAGTGTAAAATGCAATGGAAAAACACACTGGTTCAGTAGGAACCGGTTCCTGTATAGGACAACCCGGTTCCTGCTGAACGTTACAGCAGAAAATTTGAATTTTGAACGTGGGAACCGGTTCCTGCATAGGGACAACCCGGTTCCCCATAGTAAACCACAGAATGCTGAAATTTGAGAATGCTGGGAACCGGTTCCCCCATAGGGACAACCCGGTTCCTAAAACCTTTATTTTGAATTTTAACTATGAAAAAAGTTTTAAATGAACTCTTTGATATATGAGACTTGTTCATGATTATGATATGCATGAGTATATTTTGTGAACAATTATATGTCAAAGTGAGTATTGTTTATACCTTTGCCATTTATTGCTTGATTCTTGAATCTTTATTATTTCTTCAAGACTTTGAAATTGTGTGTTCTTTGCTTAAGACTTGAGATACTTTTTGCACATCCTTTATGAAAGCTTGATGTCCATATTGTCTTCATCAAAACAAACTATGCTTGAGATGCTTTGCAATTACAAAATTCTCTATTAACGGAACTCTGCACACCAAGAATCTCGTTCGAACTATCCTCCGCGACCATGTTACTTGCAAAAACTAAGCATATTGAATTTGATATTCATTTTGTGCACGAAGGAGTTGCAACCGATAGACTCAATCTAACATATCCCAAAGACTACAAAGATTGTAGATGCACTCACTAAGCCTCTTCCTCATGTCGTGTTTCAAGCTTCTAGCTCAAGCTCAAGGTTGCACCCAAACTTCATGTCATATTTCAAGCATTCTAGCTCAAGCTCAAGGTTGCACCCACACTTCAACCATGAACTTGTGGAGGGTATTGGGATGCACTTTATGCACTTAGGAAAATGAGATAAGTTGTGAGCTAGTTAGAATAACTAACTAGCTCTTGCATTGTGTAACTAACTATCAAAGCTTGCAAGGCTACTACATATAACAAGCATCCTCTCTTGTAAAATGTAATGAACTTTACACAAAAAGATCTTGTGTTATCTCTCTCAAAGAATCAATTTACATTGTGAACAACTAGATGTAAAGATAGTTTCTCTTCATGGAGAGTTTGACAAAGAAATTTATATGATCCAACTAGAAGACTTTTAAATAACAAGATAAAAAAAAAAAAACTTAGTTTGCAGACCAGCCAAATTTCTATACTGTCTAAAGCAAGACCTTATATGTTGGTACACAAAATTTGATTCTTTCATCATTAGTCTTGATAACCATATAATGAGTTCATACCATTGCATAGGTTAGATGATGGTGATTTTTATAAAAGTAATTAATTCAAAATCAATTTTTGTCAATGTTCAACCAAACAACATGTTATAGTTAATGGTTGTTATTACAAGGAAAACATCCACATGAGTTGTACCTAGAAAATTGTGAATTATGCTTATGAATAATCTTTTTAGCATGTTGGGTTGATTTTTCCATTTGTTCTAAGTGCTGCTGTCTAGCTGTTTCTCTCCATTCCTCAGCTTTCCTGTGAACCACTGACATCCTCTTCATCAACTTCTCTTCTAAGTTTGATTTCATCTTTTGGATTTTCACCTATAAATAAATAAAAAGCATGCTTAGTTAGTTTGTTTCAATGACTCCCCCCAACTTGGAAATTTAAAATTTTTCTTGGAATGTGTAGTATTCTATTAATCAAATTTGTGGTTTTCAATGATTTTGAAGACTTTGTAACATTTGATTTGTTTGAATAGACAATATTATTCCTTGTAGTTTTCAACTTGGTCTTGCTTAGAATTACTACATTATTCTTATGGTGTGAATAAAATAGTAGATTGATTCCCTAAAATTATAATGATTTTTTAAGAGTTTTATATGTTAGTATGAAACTAGGGAAGCATGGTGAGGAAGAATAAAGTGGACTATTGTATTGTTTGGTCAAAGTAAAAATAATAATGAATAATGGTCCATGAATAGGGGGTGGCTCGAGGGGCTTTGGATTCTACATAGTATAATTTAGGACAACCTGCTACCCCATGTGCATCACAGAAAAAAACAGCCATCTTGAAGGATCAAGATTCTTGACGGTCGATATGTTCCGACTTCACACAATCTTTGTATATTATGGACGGTCAGATCGAGATCAAATAGTCTAAATTTTAAAAAAATAATAGAATTTGTGTTTGTCGCAAATAGTGTAATCTAATTTAACTGTTATCAATGAACTAATTGCCCGATTGACTAATTGCGTGAATGTATCAGGGTGGATGAGGTAACTCAACTGATATGGACTAATTGAATTAGATGACGGTAAGTTGTTGGTTCAGAGTTCAATCTCTAGATCAAATCAACCCTTAATCGAGTTCAAAAATTACATGTATTTTTTGATGTATTTATATACATTGTAATTTATAACTTAGTATAACTTTTTGTATCTTACTACATTAATGTTTTCATGTGGTATTTGATGATACTTGAAAACAATTGCAAACCTACCAAAATTCATGAGAAAAAAGAGATTGGCAATGAAATACCTCAAGCTTTCTTGACCTTGCTTCTGCTTTAGCATTTTGGAGGTTAATCCAAGCTTGGATTTTTGCTTCTTCTCTCTGATATCTGCATCAATGCAAATCACAATTTAGTTCTAACCAATACATATAAGATGAGATATTTTTAGCCGTGGTTTAATCGTGTCAAATTTTGGGTCTAGTGCAGTAGCGCGTCTAGCACGCCCTCAAAGATATCATGTCATTTGGTTCGATTTATAAAACATTGATTGTGAGGTTAAGTTACCTAAGACAACACTTATTCTTCTCCTCTTCTTCCCAATTAGCAGTAATGCAATCAGAATCCGCCTTCAAACTAGCATTATGCCTCAAACTTTTCGATATCTCCTTTTCCTCCTCTTCACTCGAACTCCAATTCGGCGCAACCATATCATACTTCATTGTTCCACATTGCAGTTTATCAAAATGACACTCTTCCAGCTTAATACCATCCACACTGCAGCCATTCCCATCGACATTATCCAACGCCAACGGTCCTGATCTACTAGCCGGAGTATTGTGTCGCGCAGGCGATGAACTCTTGAACGGCGTATGACATCTCGAAGTCGTGGAACTTCCCAACGGAGTCATCTCCGTGCCAACATCCTTGTGCTTAACCTCATGAATCACTTCTGTGTAAGCAGCATCATTATTCATTGATTCATCATAAGCTTGATTCTTAAACAAGAATCCTTCTTTTGTTGGTTCTGAATAGATGAATTTTGGTTCTATGCTTTCTGTAAACTTATCTACATTGCAAAAAAGTTGAAAAAAAGCTTAGAATTCAATTAAGACAAAAAGCAGAAAAGTGTAGATTGTGAAAAGTAACCTTTTAGAACTATGTCTGTTGGATATGAGATTCCATTGAAAGCTTTATTGTGGTCCAAAGATGAAGAAGAACTTTGACATTTAGTAACAACTTTTGAAACCTTTTGTTCCACTTTCTGCTTAAAGCTATTATTACTATTATCACATTGTTTGGTTCCAATGTTTGAGGAATCTGAAGAAACATGTTTAAGGTTGCTGTTATTGTGAGCTGGTGAGTCATGACAGGAAGTGCTTATGAGCCATTTTTCAGCATCATCCCATTTGGAAGGAAAACTCTTTCTAGGAAGATTGTTTCTTCCAGCAAGAGAAGATGAAGAAGAGCTGAAGCTGAAAAGTGGTCTTCCTGGTGTTGAAGGAGCTTCTAGCTTTCTGAGGTGAGTTGAAGAATCATTGGTGAATCTTGTGTTGACTGCATTGGGGTTTGGTAGTGGGAAAGACTTGACAAACTCAGAGGTTTCTCTTAGGTTGAGGTTGCAAAGTGGATCAATGAAATCATCAACAAAAGGGTTGTTGTTGTTGTTGTTGTAATAGTCTTTGTTTTTTGTATGCATGTTCATGTTTTTTTTTTTTCTGTTCAAAGGGTGGTTTTTGAAATCAGAAGAAAAGATGGTGAAGAAAAGGAAGAAAAAAGAAAGATGTTGAAGCTAAAAGAGATGGTTTTTATGTGTTGTGGTACCAAGAATGACGAAGGTTGAGTGAGTGATGAGTCTATGGGTAGTGAGGTCCATGGCCTTATTTTTGGGGTCACTGTTTTCTAAGGAGGGAAGTTACTTTGACTAGTCTGGTTGCTTCAGTTATCTTCATTTCTTAATAGTACTAACTTTTACCAAAATATAAATATAACTTCTTTTTCTTTTTTTTGTTTGTATATTTATAGATCTAGTTTGAATATTCTTCGGAATCACGATCGCTGATGTAGATTCTTGATGCAGTGATACAGATTAATCCAATATGATTATACAAGGCTGATCTTCAATATTAGCACTTTAATATTTAAATCAATATTTTTGTGCGGTGGTATATATACAATAGGCGATCATTGAACTTATACCGTGTTTAATCTAAGATCGGCTCAGGACAAATATATTATTCAATCTTATAATATCGAAATAGATTTATAAACTATGAAGTGACACCTTAAGATTTGTGTGTTGCAATGTTCGCGCGCATCAATGTTCGACATTTGTACTATGTTATGACATTAATTAGAAAACTCAGACAAATATTGTCGATTTTTTGTTTCACACTATTTGAATCATCGTCTAAAAATTTATATATATTTATTTGAATTGGTGTCTGACATCTATATAACTTTAAATTATTTATTTCGATATTCTTTATATATTTTTTTGACATAATCTTAAATACATCAAAAATATAATGTATTTGATATTAAAATTTTGATGTCACAAAATGATTTCTCTAACTCATTAAACTTAACATTATGATGAAGTATGAAGTTTGGACAGTGAGTGAGTGAGCAGAAACTGAGCATGAGAAGCAGTGAAACAAGACATGCTGAAGAAGGAAAAAAGAACATGGACATAGTTAGAAGCAGGGACTAATAAAATGAGTCACATGTAAAGGGACAAAGAAACAGTCCTATATAGACTTAGTTTGTCTTCTCACTTTCTCGAGGACAAGGATTGGATTGGATGAGGAACAAGACGAGATTGTACATTATCAAAAGAAGAGAGGATCTTTCATTAGTAGTAGTACAAGTATTTTATCATTTTTTAATAAGAATGGTATGAAACAGCTTAGCATAGAATTGGATGGTTGTCAATGTCCTAGACTATAATAGGTCACACTCAACACAGAACTTTGTATAGAAATCTCAAAATTTAAAACTAAAAGGAGCAAGAAAAATGCAAAAGAAATAATAAATCTACTAGATTTTGGAGGTTAATATTGTCAATAAATTTTAGAGTTAAATATTATTTCTCTAATTTTAAATATTTGAAATTTTGTTTTAAATATCTGAATCTTTTACAATTTTGCATCCACACTTTTAGTCCTCCTGCAACTTAGCAATTATTTCTACAACTTAGCGATAAAATTAACGATGATTTTAGCGACGATTTATTACTTAACGACTGAATTAGTAATAGAGTCCAAAATGTTAGATGACCATTCTTAAAAAAAAAAAAAAATTAAAAATTAAAATAAAATTTGAGATATCTAAAAAGATCATAAATATATTCACCGCTAAATTTTAGATAAGTGTACCATATTTTCTCATTTATCATATTATAAAAATAACAATATTCTATATTCTATCTTTTAATTTAAACTATTATTTTGGATTGATCTTTAGAAAAATTGAATTAATTATTTATAATTGCACTATAGCCTTTTTAACTAGTTTTGCTTTTTAATATATCTCTAAATCTTCTATTCCCTTTTTCCACTTCAATTTTTCGGAAAACAAATATATTAAAAGTAAATAAATAAATCATGGAAAGTTTTATAGTAATGTATTTTTGTTGAAATTCACCTTTTAAAAATAAATAAATAAAATATCGTAGTTTCAAATATGTATTGTTGTATTTGATGTCTATAGAGTCACCAACTAACTAGACACATAAATATAATTTATCTTTAGCTACAAAACATAAGTTATTATTCACATGGTCAAGTTCATGCCTCACAATAAACATTTTTATTGTATTCACCTCCTTCACTATGCTTGCCTCACAAGAACATATTTGGCATGAATGTAGAAATGTTTAATTTAAGGAAAAAGAGATAAAATTACCCAAGCATAATATAAATTACTTCATTCAATTAGTCGAAACACGTCTTAAAATATTATGACATGAAGCTAAGGAAATTCTATTTTGTAACTTTCATAAATCAAAGTTGTAGGAAATCAAAAAGCAATAGAAAAATTGACGACGTCGGAACCATGGTGGCAACAAAACTATTGTAGCAACAACGGGTTTATAGTGCGGTGACGGTTCTCGAATATCATGATTCATGCTGATCATTTTGTGGATATTAAGTTTGGTTATTTCAGTTAGCAGATTTGTTTGTTGATAGGTCGTATTTTTTGCTCGTTATAGTTATGTTGGGTTTTAGTCATTATAAATATGTATATCTATCATTATTGTCTCCAAAACCTTTAAAACTGAAGACGGAGAGAATAATTTGAAATCCTAGGGAAACTTTAAGAGTCAAAGGTAGAAATTGTGTTCTTAGAATTTTGAATACATTTGAAGGTATTTAAAGGGATTGGAAAACACTTCTAAAAATTTTGGGCTTGCGTGATTCATAGATAGAATTAGAAATAATGGAAAAACTCAAAAAATAAGATTTGTTTTTGGAAACTTTTGTGACTAATTTTTAGTAGTTCTTTTGTAATTTCTTGTAACAATTCTTAGAACTATAGTGATTGAGAGAGTTGATTTCCCCCCATATTAAATCAAATTGATCGAAATCGGGTAAATAAGTTTCTTTGTATTCTTGTCTTTTATCTCCTACTTGCTTGTTGTGGATTTTCATTCACTCTTGACAGATTATTGTATTGCTTAAGACCATTTATTTTGATTGTCATTATTCTATGTCTCATACATCATATGTCTTGTTGTTTTTTAACCTATAAAAAAATTCACTAAAATTGTTAGAGCTTTTACAACACAGTGAAAATTGAGAAAAGATGCAACATTTGGCCCTCGTAGTATATGGTATTTATATCAATCCATGGTATTGTCTCCCCATGTCTAAGATGGGTAATTATGTTGGACGAGTCAATACTATTCAAAGTTGCTTGATGAAGATAAAGTTGCACAAAATGTTGAATGATGGGGTTGATACACACCTAAATTTCTCTATCAGAAGTACCTTTATAAGTCCGCCTGTAGCATTTTATGGCGAAGATCTACTAGGAGGGGTTGTTAACCATTACTTCCCCAATGTTTGTCAAAGTATGGATGGCTAACCGCTTGGTGTGAATACTAACCGCTTCAAGCTAGTTCGTTGTTTGGATTGAAGAATAACCGTTTCAAGTTTTGGTGTGAAGACTAACCGCTTGGTGTGAAGACTAAACGCTTCAAGCTAGTTCGTTGTTTGGATTGAAGAATAACCGCTTCAAGTTGTGTTCGTTGTTTGGTTGGAAGTTGGTAAAAAAATTCATTTCTTTGTATAAGAGATTCATGGGCATAACCTTCTAAAAGCTATCAAGACATGGTAGATATTCTCAAGATCGATTCTTGAAGACAAGATTAAGTCTTCTTGATTGTACCTATATAATTATCTACTGATATTTCTCTTTTCTTATCTCTTTTTATTTTCCACTTATTTTATTTACTTTGAATTTTGTATGCATATTATTCAAACGTTTTTATAGAATATTTTTAAACTCTAATTTCGAAAATGATTTTGTTTTAAATCACAATTTTTAAATTTCCACAATTCAAATCCTCCCCCCATTCTGTATGGAGTAACATGTCTAATACGATATCAACGATTCTCGAAGATCCACAATTTACCTCCCCCTTCTGTGTATAAAGTCACATGTCCAATACCATCAACCATCATTATGGCCATCCTATTACAAATAATGGTTGATCTGCAATAAAGTACCCGACTCCACATCTAGAGCCTATAGTAGTTTTAGTTTAAAGGGTAGTATGCGCCACTATCATCTTGATAATAATTTATGAAAATTTCTTTAGCCACCTCCCTATGGGGGTCACCCCCAGCGAAAATCCCAAAATACCCCTGCTTCGGAAATGAACTTCCGAAGCGCTTTTTTTTTAAAAAAAATTCCACAATTCGGAAGTGCATCTCCGAAAACACCTCATGGGGGGTGTCTTCGGAGATGAACTTCCGAAAACACCTCATGGGGGTGAATTCGGAAATGAACTTCCGAATTATGCAGAAACTGTGTTTTTTTTATGTTTTTTCTTAAACTGTCTCGCATTTTAATTAAACGCAAACGCCAAATAAAAATAAGCAACAGATAAACTGAAAATACTAAGATGATAAATCCAATCCAAAAACACTGTGCGAAAGATACAATCCGAAATCAAAACAAAACAAAACAAAACACGTCAAACAAAACAAAAACACGTTATTCTGCCCGACGAGCGTTACAAAATACACATCAAACAAAACAAAAACACGTTATTCTGCCCGACGAGCGAACTCCTCCGAATGAAGATAATTATACCAATCCTCATCCCACTCAGTCTCAGAACCATCAGCGTTGATCATGACTCTCACGCCTGAAGACTGAGCCTACACGTCCGAGCCATGGACCCCCAGGGGACGAGAAGCAGAACCAGTCAAAACCTTCTTCTTCTCCTTCACCTCCTTCACTCCGCGAGAGCACGAGGTTGAAGAACCCTTTCTTCCCTTAGCGCCACCCATTCCTGCGTAAAAATGAAGAAAGAAAGGTCCATGAGACCTCCTTTTATAAAAGAAGAAAGGGGACAAAAACGCTTGGGAAACAGACAAGTCATTAAAGAACAAAGACGTTGGAAACCAGCGACACGCCGTCAAAGAAGTCGGAATGCATGCACACAAACTTCAAAGAAACAGGCACAATAAACAAAGGCGTTAAAAATAAAATACTTGCAAATTAAAACGGACACTCCCTACCCTCTCTAGCCGACGCAGTCTGGGTCTCCCTACCCTGTCTGATGCGTGCTGGTTGGTTGTCTGACATGTTCCTGTAAACAATTGAAATCGATTAATATGCGAGACAAAATAAAAAACTAAAAAATTTGAACTTCTGATACAATTCGGAAGTTCATTTCCGAAAACTGGGATGGAGGTGTTTTCGGAAATGAACTTCCGAAACATCCCTGCGATGGAGTTTTCTGCAACTTCCATGGCAGACCCCAAAATCAAACATAAAACAAATTCAAAAAGCTTCTAAACAACCTAAATACTACTAACAACCAGTCCATATATCATTTATGCAATTGAAACCCTAAATAACATGCATTTGAATAATGAATCTAACAAATTTAAAACTTACAAATTGAGTGATTTGTGGGCTTTTGAATGTTGTATAGCAATGTGATTGGAGCCTTGATGCAGCATTGGAAGTGTGTTTGTACAAATTTTTGCCTTTGCTTGTTTTTGATTTGAGTCAGGGTAAATGAATGGGGGAGGGGGAGTGTTTTGATAAATCTGCATAACGCGCAGCATTTCGGAAACGAACTTCCGAAATGCTGTTTTCGGAAATGAACTTCCGAAATAAGACAATTTTTTCAAGAAAAAAGGCGTTTTCGGAGATGCATCTCCAAAAACACATTTTTCTTGCATTTTCGGAAATGCATTTCCGAAGTCAGGGGTAATATGGGGTTTTCACCAGAGGTGGACTAGAAGGTAGGGAGGTTGGCAAAGAAATTTTTTAATTTATAACACTCACATAATCGTTTATGTAGTATTCTAATGGCGGATAAATCAAGTATAAATATTACTCATAATATTTATACCTATGTGAATACACGATAACTCTTTATTCATGATTTGTGAGATATGCTCATCAATCTACTCTCATAATAGTCTAAATGTTTTAATATTATTTCACTTCACAATAAAGATTTGCTACATATACTTTAAAAATAATGTCTTTATGTTTAATGGGGTCTCCTTTTTGCTTTGTAAATTTTAAAAGAGTGAAGGACATTTTTGGAAGAATGGTGACATCTTTCATTAATGGCTAGATAGTAGATGTTTAATAGGGTATACACTACTACAAAAAGTAGATTTTGTAATGAAATTTCACCTCATCCAAAGTATCTACCGTGGTAGAATTTATTTAATTACGCGCATTTCTTTCATTTTAAGCAACATTTTACCATAGTTAAAGTTTTTAACCAACATGAAAAATCGGGTCTGGTCAAGGGTTCGAACTCCCGCACCAACAATTTTGTTTTTGTATGTATTTTTAAGCCACTTTTTACCACGGTTAGAATTACAACTGTGGTGAAAAGTGGCATCTGGTCATGAGTTTGAATCTCAACACCATCAGTTTTGTTTTTTATTTATTTTAGTTTTTTTTACCACAATTGGAATTTCAACCATGGTAAAAAGTAACGCCTTCTTATTTTTAATTTTAAATTAAAAATAAATTACATTTCCCTACCGTTGGAAATTTCAACCTGATGAAAAGTTACCTTGTTTTGTTTTCCCAATATATATAATGTTCTATGTTTATTCACTTTTGCCGTAGACGAACTTAAACGAACTTTATCTTCTACATCTAAACTTCATCTTCTATTTATGAAACTCTATTTCTCCATTAAACCAAAGTCAAAAACCTCATTTTTTTTCATAAACGAAACTCGAAAATATGATTTCTTTCATTAACGAGTTTCGGAACCCCATCATCTCTTCTCCAACTTGAACGAGATAAGGAAAACATGGATTCAAGTTAGCAATATTTGTTGTTGTTGTTGCATCAAGTAAAATATTTAATATTGTTGTTGTTGTTGTTGTTGTTGAGATTTAATGTTTAATTATTTTATTGATTTTTTTTGTTGTTGTTGTTGTTATTTATTATCGTTGTTGTTATTGTTGAGATTTAATGTTTAACGATTTTGCTGATTTAGTTGTTGTTGTTGTTGAGATTTTATATTTAACCATTTTGTTGATTTAGTTTTTGTTGTTGTTATTGTTGTTGAGGTTTAATGTTTAAAGATTCTATTGATTATGTTTTTTGATGTTGTTATTGTTGTTGAGATTAATGTTTAACGATTCTATTAATTTTGTTTTGTTGTTATTATTGTTGTTGTGGTTGTTCGTGGTCTTGTTCTTGTTCATGTTGTTGTTGTTGTTATTGTTATTGTTATTGTTATTGTGTTAGAAATATTTAATATTTTATATTGTGATAGATGTTCTCAATGTAGTCATCTAAAACATGTGGCAAAAATGAAAAAGTAGCTGACTGACTTTTAACAATATTTAGATGTTCCAACCATGGTGAAAAAATGTCTGATTTTCATTTCACTGTGCATGGAAGTTCCAACCGTGGTGAAAAGTGGACTTACTACATTTCATCACAGTCGGAATTTTCAATCGTGGTGAAATATAGCGTGTTACTAAGTTTTTCACCACTGACCTTAACTTGAGGTGGAAAGTAACGCTTTTAGTATCACACCCTTCATTATCACGGACCACCATCTATGGTGGAATCCTTCTCCCAACCGTGATGATAGATACTATTTATAGTAGTGATAAGATCTTTTAAAGTTTGTTTCTAAACCTATGTTTTCTACTGTTTTCAAGGATTACATCATAACACATAAAAAGGATCTAATTTTTTTTTTTGACCAAAACACATATAAATGTGTTTTTTTTCAAGTGACAAAATGATAAATTTAACCCTATTAATTGTAAAATAGGTGTAATACTTTGATTTTTTTAAAAATTAGTGTTAAATTATAAGGATCTCTCCCAAAAAAATTGATTTTTTTTTTGCATGAGGTGAATTAAATAACAATTTTTTAAGCGTCGTTTTCCATGAAACAAAAACAACGCGACATCGAAATGATTTATTTTTAAGTTAATATTTTGAAAAGGATTATATATTATGACATAAAAATTATCTGTAAAGTTTCACGACATTTAGAGCAAGTCACGATTTATTTTGATTTTTTGATCGAAACACATATATGTGTTTTGATCAAAAAATCAAAATAAATTGAGACTTATTCAGAATGCAATGAAAGTTTGCAGATACTTTATAAATGTTATGATATAACTCCCGACAAAATAGTACTCCCTCTGTATCAAAATAAGTGTCATAGTTGCCACTTTCACACAAATTAAGAAAATATAATAAATGAAAGAGAGAGAGAGAGAGAGAGAGAGAGAGAGAGAGAGAGAGAGAGAGAGAGAGAGAGAGAGAGAGAGAGAGAGAGAGAGAGAGAGAATGACAATTTTACCAAATTATCATTATTTCTTACTAGTGTATTCTTATTATTAATAACGCAATGTAAGATAAATAGTAAAGTAAGAGTATTAATTAGAGAGTTCAAATGGAAAATAAAAACTAAATTTGCATTGGGAACTAAAAGTGACATTTGTTTTGGGACAAATATTTTTTACAAATGTGACATTTATTTTGGGACAGAGAGACTGGCTTAAAACTCAATCATATGATAATATTTTCCTTGTTTTCATTTTATAGAAAATTGACTTGTAAAATAATTCATATTTAATTCATCTCAAGTCAAAAAAATTGTGAGAGAGATCCTTATAATGTGATATACTTTCTTACAAAAAATCATTAAAAAAATGAAGTATATGTCATAAGAATGATGTGTTTGAATTAGTTAGGAATTAACTCGGATTAGCTGTAGATTAGCTATGGTTTATGGATTTTTGTCATGTTATCGACTGATTTTGCGACGGAATATCTGTCGCTATAAATAAAATTTATATAAAAAATATAAAATGGGGACAAAATGCCATGTGACATCCATGTTAGCATTTTTGTCACGCTGACATTGTCATGTGTCAGTGTCAAACTGTTTTGTTAACGGACATTAGCAGTAGGGAGCAAAACTGAGGATGAAATTTTTTAAAGGGACCATTCATTGAATAAATATGTTAGAGGGATTAAAATTGAAAGTGATCACATAATGCTGTATCGCTTGAGAGAAGAACATTCAAAATTGAATCATGAGGCGTAATACAATATCTTTTGATAGAAGTATTACACAAGTGCAATATCAATTAAAAGAATCACGCTTGTATTTGTGTTATGATTATAATGCAGTATCTTAGAGAAAAATACGAGCCTCTACAAAGTAGAATGATACTAAAGGAAGTTGAGAATAAGAGCATGCATAACCTTAGTTAAATTTTTGAAGGATTGATTTGACGATTGAGTTGTATATAGGTTATATCTTGATGATTTCTACTTAAGTTAGTTTGATATGAATCTAGACTATCATGTTATGAATTATGTTGATTTTTTATGTTGATAATTTATGTTAAATGTGATTTTATTTTATACAATGTCTACTTGACAATTTATGTATTCTTATTAATTACTTTATACTCTAACATGTTTTCAAAACTCACTCATTCGCAGTAAATACAGATTAATAAATTTTGAAGTTTAAGTTCGGGAGAAATTTTATTGTGATAGGTAGGCATGACAATAAGTTCGGGAGAAGTTTGGGTTTTAATTCTCCATCTTTGTTTGGATTTGGGACAGGGAACAGAGATCATTTAGGGATTCAGGTTGGAGTTTGGGGGAGATAATAATTGTCCCCGACCCGCCCCAGTGTCATGCTTAGTGATAGGTGACACCAGGTTGATTAAATACAAATGTCAAAATGATGTCCAATAGAAAAATGTTGAGAGTGGGAAGAAGAAACAATAGAAAAATAGGGGAAGAACTATTGGACTCTCAAAAATGACAAAAAAATGGATAGCTATCAAAGAATTCTTTTTATATTTATGAGAAAACCGTGTAATTCAAGACAATATGCATTGGGAAGTGTGACTATGCTACCAATGGTCGTGATCTCGCATTGAGTTATGTAGAACACTTTAGTATCGTAAGATAAGAAAGCATCATTATTTGTTTGTCTTAAATCCACACGTCGAAACCCTTTAGTGAAACTTGCAAGTTACGAGGAAGACATTTAATGCACATGTTTCAAATGCTACTGACGTCAAATCTATTCCACTCCAACCGACCAGGGCTAGACTGGAACCTCACATGACATAACTCTTGTTCCAACAAGCAAGAACAAAAGCATAGGAGGCAATTATTTTGGACATCTCACAAGGCCCACACATCAAGGCCCAATTGCAAGCACTATGAGAAAAGGTACAAGAAATATTTATAATCTCACTCAAGCACGAAGACCAAGATTTCAATCTCCTGTCAACTTTCTACCGTCAAATTTAATCAGACGGTGATCTACATGTCACAGTGGATTAAGCATAAGTTGTTTTAACTACCCTCCATATTTAAAACTCGACACATGCTAAGATTAAAAAAATTTATTCATTCTTTCATTCAAACCATTTATCATTGTGTTGAAGTACTAACCTTGCACGTTCACACGTTCCATTGTTCCATTGTATCAGAATTTCACTCCACCACATTTGAACTTAATCTCACTTCGTCATCAACTATTTCTAATTCTTTAACGAAATGCTTCAATTATCTTCTTCATCATCATTCTTATTCTTTAATATAATCAAACACTTAATTATTCTTACTTACTAATATAATCGAATCGGGAGGAGAGGGAGTACCAAGTTACTATCTTTCTCTTTAACCAATTATTTGATTTTGATAACTAATTTCAAATACAAAGAGAAGTTTCCACCAATGGACCTATAAGGTAATCGTCCTTGAAACCGCTCCTTGCATTATTAAAGAAGCATCAAGTGCTAATGTATTGCGTACACGCCTCATTCATTGGTGTACGTGGAACTTCAATTACCACTGGCTACTTATTAATTAACTTTAATTACTCATGACTTAACGTAACAAAAATTAATCTAAATAATTTAATCTAGATTCCCTTCATTATTTATATTGTATCTCGTGGCTGAAAATGAGTGTTACCAATAAGTGATAAAATGATTGGCGTATAAAAAACAAAGATGACATAATCAGATAATCTAAAAAATTAAGGAGTGAGATGGATCAATTATGTGAGTGTTTGGAATCACATCAAAATGTCAAGAAACAAACGTTTAAGTTAATTCATATAAATCACTTTTCTTCTTCTTTATCTCTTAGAAAGGGATAATTTTGAATCAAAATAAATCACCTCTCTAAATTATTTTTGTTTCTTTATTAATTAAATAAGTGATTTTTATATATATTTACTATTTCTTTTATTTTTTTTGTGATTTTATTATTTTAGTGGATCATTGCTTATTTTGAATTTTCGTCTTTGTGCAGTGTATTTTGCTTTTTTATTTTTGTGTAGTGTTCATTTGTTTCAAGTTAAAAAAATGAATTTCGATATAGTGTATATCTAATCTACGACTTTGATGTCATTAACGCTGCAAATCTGAAGGCATGAAGATTTTAAACAATTCAATATATTCATAGTTATATTCATAGATATATGCAATTTGTCGTTTTATGCTATTAACATAGATGTTGTGAATTTGTTTGCAGATTCGTTTCTTTTTATTTTTGACAATTTTTAATTTGTATTACAACAATATCATCTATCAATAAATGAATGAATATACTTTAGTAAAAAAAAATTAACTATATAAATTGTAGCTTCACTATTTTCACATTAAAAATGCAACTGGATGTAAAACTAAGATTTCAAATTTATTTTCACATTAAAAGTGCAATACGGATGTGAAAATAAGATTCCAAACTTATTGTCAAACAAATGTTATTATATGTCATGTGTGTTACTTGAATTAAATGAACGTAATCTTTTCAACAAGAATTCAATCTTTTATAAAATATTTATTTATATGAAAAAATTAATGATCAAATAATTTTAATTAACATATTATTTGCGAAACGTGATAAATTATCTTATAAAATTTGTTGTAAAACTTTAAAAATAAAAAACAAAAATTGTGTTATTATATAGTGAATACATTATTATTGTAAAAAAAGCATGCTTATTGAAAAATAGGTAATAAACTTTTTTATAAAAAATATTAGAATGAAAAAAAAAATTCCACATGAAATCATCTAAATTTTTGGATGGACCGTGGTCCCATAATTTATGATACTATTTTCGAATTAAGGGATACATATTTTGTTACTTATGGGAAGCAATAATTAAGAAGCAATGCTTTTCAGATAAGAAATGTTTAAGAAAAGAAAACTGCACCCAACTGAGTAATAATAAACCAGAGAATCTTTTTTGTTTTCCTATTTCTATTCACAAACTTGATTCCATATTTTTTTGCACGTAAAGTATACAATCACTATCCCAACTCACCCATCAAAATTAATATTTATGTAATTAATTTATAGTCAGATTGCAATGCTGACTATATATTGCGTTAGGTATACAAACAAATTCTCTTTCAAGAATAGTAAATTATAAATGCCAAGTGGAGTATGATAACTAGTGCTACATATTTTTTTCCTTTTTCTCAACGACTTTAGTGCACAATAAACAATCATATGCATTTGCTTACAATTATGGTTTTCCACTAACTTTCTTAGAGATTCCAGGTATTACAAAAATGATGCATTGATGTATACTCTCTATATCATTTTAAAAGTAATTATTATATCTATTTTATCTATATTACAATAAATATTCTTCGGTCTATAATTACAAGTAGAAAGTAAATGTCATCTATTTTACCTATATTAGAAATTTAGATTTTTTTTTGCCTCTAATTATAACCCTAAATAGTTTAATCGACCAAGGCCTCAACTATCATTACTATTGTACTTTGTAGCTCCAATTTTAGCCACAAACACATATGTTGTGTGCATGATATATGTCACTTTACCTAAATCTTATAATAGAAACATGAAGAAATTACCACAAAAATGTTAGTCACATTTCAATAACTTGTATATATTATTTGCATGTTTAGGTGTCAAAATAATGTGTTCAAGAGTTAAATAATACTTTTAATCAAACCTTTTCTTCATATTTTTTTCCGAAGGTTAACATTTTAGGCGTGTTTTATCGAATCGGAAGTGTCCCTGGTTTGATCAAATTGTTTAACCGGGTAAGTTATTGAATAAATGGAAACTGATTAGAACCATTTAAAATAAGTAAAAGTCGACGAACTAACAATTTTGATATATATAACAATTTTGATATATATATATATATATATATATATATATATATATATATATATATATATATATATATATATATATATATATATATATATATATATATATATATATATATATATATATATATATATATAGGCGAAGGTAAGCTCCGGCTAGACTGGGCCATTGCCCAGGCTGTGTTTTTAGAAAATTATATAGCATAGCTATTGCATTTCAACATAGGGTAGTTTATTAACTTTATAATAGTTCAACTAATAATCTTATCTTATTTTATTAATTTTAAAAATCACTAGTGCATAGGACTTTATGAATACAATAGAACACCTATTCAAAAATCAAAACTACTTCCCACTATTAATTCAATAAATGATTATACATTTTAAAATATACACTTTGATCTTATTTATTTTTTATAAATAAGTGATTATGAGAAATTTTAAAATTTAACTATAATTCATCATATGACTATTTGAATATAAATAATTTATTTAGGCAATTTTTTTGCAATTATGATAATTTACAATAATTAATTTATAATATTATCAATTTATTAGTGAAAAATAGGACACTAATTTGGACAATTTTATATATTAAAAAGATTAAAAAATAATTAAATAGGGGATTACAAAACTCTCACTATCAATCTTATTTTAATTTAAAAAAATTTCATTTACAGTTGTACATAGGACACGTATTTAAAACCATCTGCTACTATTAATTAAAAAAATAATTATATGTTTGTTCGTGCGATACACGGATGAACTTTACTAAATTATTTTTAATAATTATTAATAAGTATTATAATTTAAATAAATAATTTAAAATATATATGATGTTGACTTTTCTGATGATGGTCGTGGAACAATAAGGGATCAACTTGAAACTTATGTTCTTCAAGTAAATGAAATGTTTCACGGTCAACATCCGTTGGTTATGAAGATGGTTCAAACTGAGAAACATTTGGTATTTCCATTGGTTTACAAACTTATTGAGTTAGCTTTGATATTGCCGGTGTCGACAACATCCGTTGAAACACCTTTTTCAGCAGTAAATATTATGAAGTCTAATTTGCGCAATAAAATCAACGATGTGTGGTTCAATGACTTGATGATGTGTTCCACCGAGCATGAGATATTCAAGTCACTTGATGATATTGATATTATTCGAACATTTACTAAAAAGAAGTCTCAAAAAGAACATTTGTCTCGTGATTTTATATAACACGTTATTATAAGGTTATGTTTCATCTCTTTTATTTTAAATTATACTTTTGTTTGACAAAATAAAAAGTCTGTTTTATTTTGCCCAGGCTTTATAATTTTTCTGGCTTCGCCACTGTATGTATATGTGTGTGTGTATATATATATATATATATATATATATATATATATATATATATATATATATATATATATATATATATATATATATATATATATATATATATATATATATATATATAGTTAAGAATTTAATTTCTTGTGTCGAAATGTCGCAGGAATTAGCATCCACACAAATTTTGACTTAGCCTTATTTTGTAATTTTAACTGAATTAGGTTAGTTGGAGTTTTCTTAGTGAGCAAGCAAACTCAACCTATAAATAGGGAGTAATCTCTATCATTGAAAAATACTAATGCAGTTGCATTATTTAGAATAAAACTTCAATTTGAAGGCAGAGAGAAACTCTGCAGAAATATTTTCTTTTTCTTTCTCTTTCATTCAAACCTTAATTCCCTTTCTTCCCCAATTTATCTTTTTTCTTCTTATTTCTTTATCGTTGTGCAGCAGAATCATCTTACAAGCAAGATGTGGTTGATTCACTCGAGTGAAGAACAAGAGGGAAATTGATCGGTGTGATTGATTCTTGTTCATCAAGATTGATTCGGAATTCTCCAAGAGTTTTGGGTAATTCCAACATCTGGTATCCTGAGCACTGGCTGTGTGATTCTTGGGAAGCATAACAAGATGAATCATCTGATAAACCATCCTAATGGACATTTTCAGCGAGTCTCCCAATTCTAAAGAGTCAGAATTATGAGAGTTAGTGTAAGCAGATGAAGGTTGTTTTTTCCTATCAAGATGAAGGAAGGTATAACACTACTTGCACAAAATGTGACAGATGAGCAAAAGGGCACAGAGAATTGAAGAAGAAAGATTACAGAAGAAGAAAGATTACTAATCCCTCTTTATAATTCATCAATGTGTTGATCCAAATAACATTGAAATGTTGAATGATGTTGAATCAGCAAAATAATCATGGGAAATTTTGAAAAAATCGTTTGGAGGCACTGAGAAGGTGAAAGAGGTGAGATTACAAACTCACAAAATAACGTATGAATTTATTCAGATGAAAGAAAGTGAAAGCATAACTGATTTCTTCACCAGGGTTATGAAACTGGTGAATCAAATCAAGGTATATGAAGAAGTGTTAATATCAAGATCAATTATTGCAAAGATCTTGAGGTTATTGGCTCCAAAGTTTGACCATGTGGCAGTAGCCATAGACGATTCGAAAGATTTGTCAACATTGACAAAGGAAGAGCTTCAAAGGACACTTGAATCTCATGAACAAAGAATGGCTGAAAGAGCTACAGGCAAGTCAAAGAGTGATGTGACTCTTCATGCGCAATTAGAAAGAGAAAATAAAGGCAGAGGAAAATAGTTCGGCAACAAAGGTAGAGGAGGCTACAAAGCAATATGGTTACCGAGGTGGTGTCCACATAGGTTATAGCAAGAAGGAAATTTTTTGAATTAAAGAAGACCCTCGTATTAAATCAACCATAGAGGTGGTGTTGCAGGTAGAGGAAGGGGTGGTGGACGAAAACCTGAAAAAAGTCACATTCAGTGTTTCAGTTTCCAGAAGTATGGTCACTACTCTAGTGATTGTCTTGAAAAATAAAAGAATTGGGAGAGTGATACAAAGCTTGCAAAGCAAGAAGAAGAAGAAGAAGAAGAAGAAGAAGAAGAAAGAATCAAGGACCAATGGTACTTAGATTCAGGATGCTCATCAAACTGGTAGGAAATATTGGTTTGTCAACATAAAACCCTCAATGAAGAACATGGTGAAATTTGCAAATCACAATACTCTAGCAACTGAACGTATTGGTGATGTACTAATTATGAGGAAAGACGGAAAAAGGTCAGTAATTTCCAATGTATTTTATATGCCAGGAATGAAAAGTAACTTTCTCAGCATAGGGTAGTTGGTCTAAAATAACTACAAAATATCGATTGAAGATAAGATTATGAGAGTTATCAATTCAAGTGGGAGGTTAATCTTGAAGGCTCTTATGTCTCAAAATCGAACCTTCAAGATTGAACTTAATATGATGGAGCACAAGTGCCTTGCAACTACAACTACCAGGGATAAATGGATATAACATTATATACTTGGCCACCTCAACATCAAAGATATCAAAGATTTGAAAAGAAGAAATATGGTTTCAGGATTACCATAAATTGACATTCCAAATGGAGTATGCGAGGAATGTGTGCATGCAAAGAAACACAAGAATAGCTTCAGTAAGGATGCAGAAAACAGGTCGAAGGCAATCCTTAAAAACATATATTATGATGTATGTGATCTTATCCAGGTGGATTCGTTTGGAGGTAACAGATACTTTGTCACATTCATAACTGATTTTAGTCAAAAACTGTGGACTTACCTTATCGAGAAGAAAATTGAAGTGATTGAGGTATTTGCCAAGTTTAAATTTATGGTCAAAAGACAAAGTGATCGAAAGGTCAAGACTTTGAGGACTGATGGTGGTGGACAATATGTGTCGAAAGATTTTGATACATTGTGTGAAAAAGAAAGGATTGTGCATGAGGTAGTGCCACCCTACACTCCACAAAAAAATGGAACTGCTAAAAGAAAGAATAGAACCATCATGATTACTGTGAGAAGAATGTTAAAAGGCAAGCATCTACCTAAAGAATTATGGGGAAAATATGTTCCGACTGCAACATACATCTTAAATAGATGTTCGACGAAGAAGTTAAAAGGAATCCCGCCAAAAAAAATGTTGGTCTAGTGTCGATCCTAGCTTAAGTCATCTGAAGGTATTTGGATCTATAATACATAGACATGTGCTTGATCAGTTGAGAAGAAAACTTAATGAAAAGTCGAGTCAAATGACCCTAATAGGATATCATTCTACTGGTGGATACAAACTATTCAACCTATTTAGCAAGCAAGTTGTGATCATCAGGGACGTGATAATAGATGAGCTTAGAGAATGGGATTAGACTTAAAATGTAAAGAAGGATCCAGTAAGAATCTTATGTTAAGAACCAACAAGTGAATTCGAAAGAGAAGTTTGACAAGAAGAAGACAGAGGTCAAGCAAGCACAAGAAGACCTCAAAGAACAAGACACATGCCTACAAGGTTGCAAGAATGTGTGATTACATTGGATGATGAGGTCGATGATGAAGGTGAGCTGGTACACTATGCTTTCTATGCAGATATCGAACCAGCCAATATAGCTAAGGCATTGAAGGATTCAAAGTGGATGAAAGCTATGAATGAATATTTGAAGTCCATTGAAGTGAACAACACTTGGTCACTTATCGAATTGCCTTAAGGCAAGAAGGCAATCGATGTGAAGTGGGTATACAAGGTGAAGTTGAATCCCAAAGGAGAAGTAACTCGACACAAGGCAAGACTTATGGCGAAAGGATTTCTTTAGAAGAAAGGAATCGACTTTGATGAAGTTTTTGCACCTGTTGCTAGGATCAAAATAATTAGGTTGGTTGTTGGTCTAGCAAACATGAACAATTGGCATATATGTCAGATGGATGTGAAATTTGCATTCCTGAATGACCCCTTAAATGAAGAAGTTTATGTTGTACAACCAGTTGGGTTTATAAAACAAGGTCAAGAAAGCAAGGTATATAGGTTGCATAAAGCCTTGTATGGACTCAAATAAGCTCATAGAACTTGGAATAAGAAGATAAATAGTTTTTTAAGGGTGAAGGAATTTGTGAAGTGAACAACTGAGCATGTAGTATATGTAAGAAGCAAGAGTGAATTGGTTATATTGTGTCTCTATGTCGATGATTTGTTAATAACATGTAGTTGTAAGAAAGAGACCAACGACTTCAAAGGTGATCTTAGCAAGGAATTCAAAATGTCTGATCTGAGAAATATTTCATACTTCCATGGTATCAAATTCTACAAGAGTAGTAGAGGCTTGATGATGCATCAAAGAAGATATGCAAGTGAAATACCCAAAATATTTGAGATGGAAGATTGCAATTCAACTTCGACACCGCCTGAACCAAGAATGCAAATTTCGAAAGACTCTGATGAAGATGATGTTGACCAAACACAGTACATAAGACTTATTGGTTCATTGAGATACCTTTGTCACACGAGGCCTGATCTAGCATACAATATAGGTATGATGGGTAGATTCATGCATAGGTCAAAGGTATCACATCTAACAGCGACAAAGAGGATACTAAAGTATCTCAAATTAACTCTCAACTATGGCATTTTGTTTCCTGAAGTTGATGAAAGAAAAGAATGCAAGTTGGTAGGTTACATCGACTCAAGTTGGTGTACTGATGCTGAGGATAAAAAATCCACATGTAGCTATGTGTTTATGTTAGGTGGTGCACCAGCTGCTTAGAGCTTAAGAAAAGAACTAGTAGTAGCATTATCGTCGTGTGAATCAAAATACATAGTGGTTTTTCTCTATGCATGTCAAGCAACATGGATGATGAATCTAGTCGAAGAGATTACAATAAAGGACCATGAAGCAACTACCATGAAGATCGACATCAATGCTACTATCAATTTGGAAAAGAATCCGATATCACATGGCACAAGCAAGCACATAAAAATGAGGTTCCATTATCTTCGAGAGCAAGTGACAAAAAGGGAAAGTGAACTTGGAACACTGCATAACTGAAAATCAGATTGTAGACATCATGACGAAGGGCGTGTAGGTCAAAGTGTTCAGAAGACTAAGACCAATGATGAATGTAGATAGTTTAGACACAATGAATTGTGTCGAAAAAATGTTAGATGTCAAAATGTTTTGTGCGTCAAAATTGTATAGCTCTCAAAATATCGAAGGAGTTAGCATCGACAGGAATTTTAACTTAGCCTTATTTTTGTAATTTTACCTGAATTAGATTAGTTGGATTTTGCTTAGTGAACAAGCAAACTCAACTTATAAATAGGGAGTAACCCCTATCATTGGAAAATACTAATGCAGTTTCATAATTGAGAATAAAACTTCAGTTTTAAGGCAGAGAGAAATTCTGCAGAAATATTTTCTTCTTCTTCCTCTTTCGTTCAAACCGTAATTCCCTTTCTTCCCAAATTCATCTTTTTCTTTTCTTCTTTCATTATCGTTATGCAATAGAATTACCTTGCAACCAATGTGTGGTTGATTCACTTGAGTGAAAAGTGATGAACAAGAAGCAAATTGATCGGTGTAATTGATTCTATTTCATCAAGATTAATTCACAATTCTCCAAGAGTTTTGGGTAATTCTATAACACACACACACAACTTTGTTCAAAACTTATTTGATACAATTTTTTCTTTTGTAATAAAATTTATTAGATAGTTATTTTGTTATACAGTTTATGTTTCAATTAGATTTTGTTTAAAATTTATTTGAATTTGTATTTTGAACTATTTTTCTGTGTGTGGAAATTTGAGTATAAAGAATGAACTTGTGAAATTATAAAATTTTGTCGGTATAATGATTTTTTAGAGATTGAATTATTCGGTTTGACTGATTTAATAAATATATAATTTTGTTATGGAGATTGATTTATTTAACCAATTTTTTTATTTAATTATGAAATTTTATCAATAACTTTAATAATTCGACCAATAAATCAATAACTCAGTACTTTCATCGATTTGATTTGCTGTTGAGTCTCATTTCTAAAACAATGCTTTTAGTATATATACTTTATCACTAACATAACATAGTTTTATATTAATTTATGAGATCTTGCTAATTGATGCCTTAATATTATTCTTCATTAGAACTTTTAATAAAAAATTCTCTTAAAATATTAAACATTTCAATTTTCAATGCATTAGACACATTCATACATTTTAATAAAAATTTATTCTTAAGAGACTTGCATTTCTTTAATATATGTAAGAGAATTATCAAGTTATTTTAAGATTTTTTTTTAGAATTATTATATTTTACAAATTTAACGCTTAAAATAAATTAAAAAAATATTGAATACATAACTCAACATATTTTCACAAAATTTAAAATTATTTAATCAAGGATTAAATAATTTCAAGTAAACTAAACCCAACTATAAAATTACATAACTATAAATCCAATTCTAATGAAGTTTTGTATGATTGATCCATCAATAATACAATATGAAAACATTAAATTTTTGTATTGATAAAATTCAATGTATATGCCGAATTATTAAGTAAAGTAGCTATACCTAAAACTACTCCTAGAATAACTTAATTACTCCATCTAAGAACTTGATCATCATTAATATAATATAAAAAGATTCAACAATTGTTTCAATTTAAAACCACTAAAATCAAACATAATTGGCTTGCTAAGAAAATACTATGGGGCAACACAATAAGTTAAACATATGTTGGTCCCTACTTCTTTATCCTATAGTACTATATTAATTAATTAATGCATCGTGACAAGACATGATAATCTACAATAATTGAACTATTATTATATAAACAAAAGTAGATAAAATCGATGCTCACTATCATTACATTAACATCCATTTCATTTTCTTTTTCCTCTTCAGTTTCTCTCCTCCTCTTTTTTTTTCTTGTTCTTCAAGTATTAGAGATTCATGGCTCTTCACTGTAATTCTTTAGCTCAAATCCCAATTCAGAAATATGATCATTCATTTGTGAAATATTCAAACAATTTGTTGATCTCCAAACGATTCTATGCTCCAAAGAAAAAGTCATCAGTTGGTCAAGTAGTGTTTAAAATCACAGCATCCATCCAGAACAAGGTTAATTAACATCTTATAATCTTTCTTTAATTCTCTAGAACAAGAACTTTTTCTTAATTAATGTTTTATTTTATGCAAAACAGGTTTATGAGGATGAATCTCAAGGTATAGTTTGTTACCAAGATGAGAGTGGAGAAATAATTTGTGAAGGGTGTGATGAAGGGCCTTCTTATAGACAAATTTCAAGACCAATCCAACAAACAAGGTAGAGAAATTTCATCTGAAAAGTTATAGTACTATTTTTTTTTTGTCAGAAGACACACAATTACAAGTATCAGAGTTCGAACCTGATAATGACGTCCAACTTAATAATATCAGTTTATGTCAGTTGAGTTAGGTAGAGAAAATTCAACTGAAAAATTATAGTACTATTTTATTTTTTTGTCGGAAGACAGTGATAATAATCACTAGAAACTCAGACACAACTATAAATATCAGGGTTTGAACCTGGTAATGAAGTTTCACCTAACAATATCGATTTATGTCGGTTGAGTAAGGATTTGTCGGACAATTGTACTACTATTCTATACATACATATATTTGTCCTAACATAAATTTTTTGTTGGGTTCAGGGATATTGAAATTGTGAATCTACTAAAACAAAGTTGGTTTCAAATTGCTAAAGGGGAAGAAGAAATTGATGATGCAGTTGAAGGATTTAATTTGAATTTCAATAAAAGAGTTTAACTTAACTCTTTTGACTAATCGAATCAGGCCTTTGTTACACTCTTAGCTTTGAAGTTTGAGTAGTGTAATAATAGTATGTATTATAACCTATAGTTGTGAGTATTGAATCAAATAGTACATGTGCAGTAGGTTAGTTCCTGCAGCACATTTTTTACTTTACTTGCAAGTTGTACAAATTAATAATAGCAATGTTTTTCTCAATTGCTTTTCCTCCTTGTTTGGATAAACCTTATTTGCAGTTTATAGCACAAGTGCTTATCAAAATAATCACTTCAAATTGTAATAATCTCATCTTATTTGCAGTTTATAGCACAAGTGCTTATCAAAATAATCACTTCAAATTGTATTAATCTCATCTTATTTGCAGTTTATAGCATAAGTGCTTATCGAAATAATCAGTTCAAAATGGAACAACCCCATCTTTGTCATTGTAAAATTTAAAAAAGATGAAACTTCTCCTAAAGCATTTTAGGAAAGGCATGCTCAATAATATGACAATGATGTCATAAGACATTATGTTTGCTGAACTTTCCTTGGTCAATGGAGACCTTTTTTACCTCAAAGTTGGCCATGAAAGTTGTAATAACCAATTGAGTTAAAAAAAACCTCATTCTTGTTGCCTCGATAAGAATCTCCGAAAAAAGATATCTGAATTCAAGACATAGTGATGACAAATGAAATTTGAGATACTCGAACGCGTCTGAAATTTTATACATGTATATATGATGCTGGAAACAGACTGTATGTTTTTTGTACATAGATTTCATCTGGAGGTCATTAAATACATTTACTCCAGACAAACACCATGTGGCTTCTAACAGCTTCTGTGTGTATATCTATCATAATTGAACCAAAAGAATTCCTATAATTTAAGAGGCCAAAAACAAAAACCAAATAAAAAATATGGATGGAGTTGATGATTCCCAAAATGGAAGTAAAATTTACAGAAACACATGAAAGAAAGAATCATTCAGCTAAAGTCCTAGACTGTGTATTGTTTTCTTTTTCTTTGTTTTCTTTTTCTTTTTCTTTGTTTTCTTCAACTAAATCAGACTGAGAATGACTAGGAATAATCGATGGAGGGGACCATTGATCTGGAAGCATGAGAAAGTAAGTAGTCATTGCTTTTCTGAACCTTTTCTTGTATTGCTTTGGTGATATAACTGTTGGTGGTGTATTCTTTGGTCCTCCAAGGATTCCTGAAGCTTTCACCCATGTTTCAAGATGCTTGTCCCATGTATACTGCCTCATGAAATCGATTATTCCAAGAACTAACTCGTCCTTTTCTTCGTCCACCCCAACTAGTAATGAATAGTCCATTACATCAACTGACTGCAAAAAGAGGTAAACATATGCATGCATGTCAAATGGACTTAACATTAAGGTGTTTATCCAAACAAAGCCTAAGCAAGAAAAGTGTAAAGTATAGTGTGGATGAAGATGTGAAACTTACTGCAAGAAAACCAGTATCATTCCAGACGGCTCTTTCTAACAGTCGTTTTGCTTTGTTTCCCACAAAAATAGGAGAAGTTGGCATTGCTTCAATCAAATTCTGGTCCAGCAGAACTTTGTTTTTCCCTGTACTATCTGGATTATACCGAGACCTAGAAGATCCTTTGAGATCGTAAAGTCGTGTCACGGTCCTCCTAAATAGAAGATTCTCCATAACCAAAACGTCCATCTTTGACTCTTTACCTCCTTTGAGATGCTTTGAAGTAACCTTTTTCCAACCAAAAATTATGCGGTTAAGATCCAGCATTATAAATTAACAATCTAATTCTAATTACCAATACATTCAAAGATGATTTATAGCATGATCCTTCCATCGGTGGTTATGTGAGTTTTCTTGCTTGGTTCTTTACCTTCCAAAAGATGAATAACCATCTAAACTTCTATCAATGATTTAGTTAAGCAAGTTACTTTGCTTGGTTTTTAATAAAATTTCATAACTAGACTCGGCAGTTTCCATATTTACAAACGAAATATGATGACTTAGTTACTTCTACATTTGAGGCTCTAAGAACAAAATAATAAAAAAAAAAATGTAAGGCATGAAAAGACGAGTACCTGGTATATGCCAAGAATCTTTGCCAGGCATGTTGGACTTCCTGTTCCTATGGATTCAGAAAGGTACTTGAAGTATTCAGGACCAAATTTAACGAACGATTCAAGTTCTGTTTTGGTAACTTGTTTGATGATAAATCGATCATCCAAGGTTTTTGCAAAGAATACATTACTCTTCCCACCTTGAGCTCTCCATTTCTTACAGCGACTTAGAGACCTTATGTAGTCAAGCTCGGAAGGACAGCAGACTCTTCTTAAGGCTTCAAATCGCTTTGCATAGTAAACAGTCACATAATATTTTACCTTTGCAAGGGGATCTTCTTCTCCAAAGGAAACTTTGGCATGCATAGCTTTTGTATACATCACTGGGTCCAACATTGATGAGTTACGAGAACCAGACATGGACAATATCATATCCTCGATCGACCCAAAACTTTTCTGAGAATCAAAAGCTGTATCATCGGCCGATGAAAATGACTGGAAGGCACCAGACTCTGAAAAATAAGTTGATGCATATTCAGATCCATCTTTTGATCTCTCTAATTCATCAGATAACTGGGAATGATATTGCGATGACATCAAGGCATGAGCTATAATACTCGAGGGCTCATCATCATATATTGGAATTACAGTGTCATTAACACCGATCGGCAAAAGCATGCTTGCACCACCATGGAGTCCCAGCTTCCCGAATGACGTTACAAAAACGGGATTGTATTCCACTAGTTTTTCAATCTTCTGGCTACTAGCAAACAAGCTCTTGTTAAATTGGCGATAGAAGTTTACAAAGGGAATCCCTAACCAACTTAAAGAGTCTTCCAAATTATCATGACTTTTAAGAGAAGAAAAGATGCTCTTGGAACTGTTCTGGTCTTCAGAGCGATCCCCGAGATAGTACGTTTCTCTTTGTGTAGTGGTTGTCAAAGCATCTGCTATAGATATATCAGGGTTTCCGGAAGTGCTATCCTTTTGAATTCCAATTCCTGACTGGTTTTCACCTGTCCATTTTGCATCAAGTGTATCAGACAAACTAGGTACAACGGGTAATGGCCCCTCCGAGAGAGCTCTACGAACACCCAATTCATGTTCTAAAAGGTGCGATTGATCATTTACGCTTTTGCTGAGAGAAAGATTGGGATGCTCTTTCTCGTTTTGTTTATTTTTGGCCACGTCAATTTCTTGATTAAATGCATCGGATTGGGAACTTTTGGCATCAACTAGTTCATGAATAGAGTCAGCACTGCTGAATCCCCTTCTAGCCAAGGAGACCCCAGTCATCAAATTTTCATCTATAGGTGTTTCCTTATCTTCTGAAGTCGAACTGCTTAAATCAGTTTCGATGTTGGAATTAGCTAAGCTGTCTGCATACACAAGGCGGTGGTCCCACACATATGATTGGAAAAGTAACTGCCTCCACAGTCGGTTAATTTCCAGAATGTCAATTCCAGGTTGGCCATTTCTCTTTTCTTGGTTCAAAATCTTTTTAAGAGTTTCCTATGTAAACAGAAGAGAAAACCGTGAAACTACAATACTTTAAAGATATGTATATGTTTCTACAATATTATAGAATTTAATAAAACCTCACCCCTTTAAGACTGCTAACATAGTTATTAGTTAATAAATCCCCTATCCTATCTAACATTAAAGTGATAGATATTAAAAAATGCTAAAACAAAAATGATCTTATGCTACCTCCGTACCTAAATATAAGAGACTCTTGAGTTTTTTCTTTTTTCTTTGTCCCTTTTTATAAGACCATTTCAAAGTGCATTGATCATTTGCTTACTCATATGCTTCTAATTATGTTACATTGTATTTCTGCTTTTTGCACTAAATACTCTTACACAAAGATTAAATAATTCTCTCTCCTATGGATAAACTTGTAAAATTATACAAATAGTCAACAAACTTAATACATCAACTAACTTCTTAATTTCTTTGATTTACTCTAAAGGGTCTTATATTTAGGGATGGAGGTAGTATCTCTCAAGACTAAAAGTTACTGAACACAAAAACAATCATTGAAACGAACTTGAGTGAATGAAGCTATAAATTCAGGTAAAATTACAAAGACCCTCACCTCAAATTCCAGTTTCTCCCTTTGCAACATTGCTTCCAGTTCAGTAACTTGACGTCTTAATTCCGGTGTTTTATGACCACTACTGCTTTGGATTGAATTCGATTTTTTTTCTCCAATTTGACTTAGACAATTGAGTACTTCGGAGAATAAAAGCTCGGCTCGATTGACCGTCTGTAACAACCAGAAATTAGATTCACTGTAATGCAACCAAAATTTAAAATCCAAGACTTCAAATATCAAACCTCATCTGATTCTTTCTGTATCCAATCCTGTTTCCCGTGATCAAAATTCAGTTTGTGTGGAGGAAGGTAGACTGAGTGAACATCAATTGATGCATATCGAAAACAAGCAACCATTTTCCCGAATCTGCAAGAGAAATATGAGCATCGTGAATCAATGCATCCTACAAAGGACGCCATAAGATTCCTTCTCTTAAATAATCGTGTTGATACAGTATTAAAGAAGAGATAATGAATATACATTGACAGTATAAATAAGTTTTACACATACATTCAAACTTACTTCACCATCTTAGCAATGTATATAGGTTTAAAAGTAATGTTACGTTGTGGCTATATATGTGTGGAAAATTTGTTTAGACTGTCGTTACAGAGTTATTATACACATTATTTTCAAATTCAATCATTAGTATCTTAAATCATGAAGTTTGTCACCTATAAAATAGAGATCAAGACCACAGACATGACAGTTTTGTTATAAATGGGTAACATATAAAAATTGGACTAGATGACAATTTAGGTCAAACACAAAATAGGGGAGATTATAATCACCCATAAAAGCGAAGACAATCTCTGTGTAGAGAATGGCCACAGCTTGCCACCCTGCTGGCTGCAGCATGGTTTGAGAAACTGAGCTCCAAAAACTTTCCAAATGATAAACCCCAAGCAGCATCAGACATTACTATTCTCTGTGTGGCAGGAGGAAAGCCACCGATTCTTGGACACCGCAAGCACCTGTGCCACATCCAAATCTTTCCGTCCCTTTCACCAGGCAGGATGATTTCTGGTAGTTTTTTTACCGATATGGTAAGTGTTCCCTGTCGATGAGTATAGCAATGCACATGTGCTTCCGATGGCATATCACAAGAATCACATCGATAACTCTGGAAAGTAAATACATTTATTAAATGTGCAAACTATTGCCTTAGTTCTAACAAATGCACATGTATTCCTCCAATAAGAGAAAATTACCTGATCAAATAAATGGTCCCGCAGGAACCGACCCAATGGCTTGTCAAAGCTTCCATAGTATTTAATTCGGAATAGATGGGACCTCTCGCACACGGTTCCCTTCCATACACACCGAGACGATAAAGACACCAAAATGCTTTGATGGTCAGAGGGTGATGGAGGAAACTCTTCTTTTTGAGGAACTGGTTCTTCATTTGTGGTTACAAGCTTCTTATCAGTATGGTTTTGAGCATAATTTGGAGATAATGACGACTCCGAAGCGCTTAACTGATTTGCATAGATTTGGTTATGACCATTTCGAGAATTATCAGCTAAAATGCCTTGATATATTTGCTCTGAAGTTTCCGTACCATTTACAAAGGTATCATCCACCACAGAAGTTTCTTTTACCGGAGGTTGTTTGGAAAGAAGCTTCTTATGGTGCAATTCAGGAATATTATCTCCAGAAGCAACAATGGAGGAGTACATGGCAGCTGAATGGTTAAGATTTGATCCAGATGGCAAAGATTGAGAACAACCATTAGATAAGGATCCTGTATTGCAAACTGGGGAGACTAGTTCAGTAACTGTGACACTTTTGGTCCTCCGTGGTCCATTGTTGGGATCATGAATCTGAGACTTCTCATTGCCCGGAACACTAAAACCAGGAACTGTTGAGATTGACCTTTGAATGGATGACGACTTATTTGGAAGGGCGAGACTGTTTAATGGAAGTTCTGGCAGAGAGACTCCTTCATCAGCAAGAAAAGATGTCTCCATAGCCAAATGGTAGGCTGCAAAAACTGCATACTGAACCACATGCTTTACCTTTTTCAATTCATCCATGTCAGCTCCTCTAAGTAAAATCTGTTTAATTATAAACAATAGAACAATGAATTCTTCTTACAATAGTAGAAAGATTTATCTGTAATTTGAAGTCATGGTTTCCTGCATATTTTGTTCTTATTATGTTGAAATTACATGAAACAAATAAATCAAGACTTACTGTGCAACCTAATGGTTTTGGGCAACCTTCAAAAAACATCAATGTTTTCATTGGTTTTTTTGCACCCGGAACAGCAACAATTAGGTCTTCGAGAAATTTTTCAACATGAAACGTTTCACAGTAACCCAACTTTTGCGATGAAAGATGATCAATTGAAGGCACTATTTGAGTGCCAGTACAACGTGCTAAGCGCTCTAAAAGCGGTCTCTTTACATTGAGAACTAGTGTTATGTCTTTTGCAAGAAGATATTCTTGTGCATATCGAGAAACTGATTTCTCGACCAGAAGGATACTTGGCTGGTGTGAAGCTATCTTTGCCACTGCCATCTTAAGATGGTCCGTTTCCTACATAAAAGAGTATAAACACTTAGCATAAACTCATATTAGCCTAACCCTTAAAAAGTATTACACAAGAACAACCTGCTGCAATAGGGTATCAACACTAGACAAGAGATTGGTAACACGCTGATATTCAAGAGCCCCTCCAAGGATCAACAAGCGAGGTTTATCCACTTTTGACGTCATTCGTCGATGAGCCACGTTTTTCTTACAAACAACTCCTTTAACCACCACACTGTAAGAAAATAAATCCAAGAAGTCAGGGAAATAGAATGCCAGGACTTTGACATATACAAAATTCTCTTTGACCCATGATTGAGTTTAATAATATATTGCACTTATAACAGGAAATAAAAGTGATCAACATAAAATCATGAGTTAAAATCAAGTTTATACTAATGGTGTAGATTTATGTGAAAATTAATAAAAATTTCTATTTGGCCCTAACACTTCACATTTAAGGCGTGTCCAGTGTTGGACACTATCTGTTTCCTTTTTCTTTTTTTGGAACCATAAATAAGATATACAAAAGCAACAGCACCACTCTTGAATATTTTTGTTTAGCAGGTTATGAAAGGTGTTTTTCCATATTGAGACTCAGTGTATTTATGCACGAGAAAAGCATGAGGCTTAAAACCTGTTGCCAAAAGCCATCTAGAATGATAAATTGTAATAACTGATCTAGAAGAGCATAAAACAAAACTAGATAGAACATAGAGGTTAAAATCATATCATAAAAAGTGTAGTATTCACCTTTCAATGCGGCTCCCACATGCTATGCATTTGACTTTCGAATAACCAGCTGGGTCCATCCCACCACCTTTGCTCATATCTGGTTTCAGTAAATTAGCAGCTTCCCATGACAGAGATATGATTATTTCCAACCAACTGTTTTTGTTATTGTCCTCAACTGGTAGGTTCTCAACTGCTAAGAGCTGCGACACCAAAGCCCTAAAGTGTCCATCAACTACATTCTTCATTACCTTCTTGTGTTCCTCATTTGACCTATCTCTCTGTCGATACTCCCCACTTCCAAAACTGCTTGAACTGCGAAGATAGCCCCACTCTCCAGTGCTATTTCCCTCATTATCATCGTCGTCATCATACATAATAGCTTCCCGGTCATCTTCTTCATCCTCTGGTTCAGGGGGGAGCCACAAAAGTCCATTATTTTCGAAATCGACAGGTTCAGCATCAACATCCTCTGAAACATATAACGACGAAGGTGCATCATGTTCATCACAGATATCAGGTTCATCTTCATTTTTTGCAATAACTGGCGTTCCTTCCAAACCACATGCATCAAAATTGTAGTTTGAAGAGAGTTTTGCATCAATGTTTTCTCCATTGGGATGCCCTTTCTGTGAGCCATCAATTTTTTTTATTCCATCAAGCACGGCCTGTCCATAGTAGCTATTCACTTGAGGATATTGCCTTATATCAGAATCAGACCGATATACATCATACTCATCCTCATCATCGTCACTCCTGAAAAAACATAAAAGCACATTGACCCATGACAAATTTGGACAAACTAGCAGCATTGATAAGGCACGTATTAATGTCATGTTTGGATAAACAACTTAATTAAGCGCTAATAGCATAAGCATTTATCATTAAGTTCTTATGCAAAAGCTATTTCTATAACAAAAGATGAAATAAAGCTATAAGTTGTTTTCATAAGCTCTCTTGAAGAGCTTTCAGAAATGCCCTAAATTGTTTCCATAAACTCTCTCAAACAGTCTCACAACAAGTGCTTATGTAAGTAAATAATCTCAAAAAGTCAATCCAAACAGACCCTAAATATAAGAGTTGTTGGGTGATAGAGAATGCATTAAATAAATTACAGATATTTTAGTCAAAATATAAAGGTAAAATAAATCACAGATAATTTATTAAATAACATTCACACATTGAAATCATGTGATTACAGAATCCTGACGACTCTGATGCGCATTAGAACGAAATGATTTATGTGATCACTTATCAGATCCCCATCATAATTCAAGTTATACTAAAGATATAATGTATGGTTGTGAAATTCCTTTGAATTTTCCATAATCACAATGAAGAATATGATTTATCAAAAAACAATATAAAAACAAAACTACATGAAAATGTCTTATCAATGAAATACCAATATGAACAATCAAGAATCAGTCCTCACTATCAATGAATTTAAGAGAAGTAATGCAATACCTGCTCATAGAGAACCCGTATTGCTTCGTTAATGGGTCCCCTAGTTCTTCTACAAGATCAATATTCCTCCCTCCTATGGATGATAAACGTTCCCTATCAGTTTCTTTTCCCCTCTTAGGTGACTGATGCATGTTGTTCCCACATGAACCCTGTTGTTTTTGTTTATAAGAACTAACCGAATAAGGCACGGAGCAAATAGTAATGTTACTACTGTTACCCGTGGCACTAGTTTTACTACTAGCCACACTCGAAGCTGACATTGTACGTTCAAGATTAGAAGTCTGACCACTTTTCTCAAAAGAAACTATACCCTGCTCCCACTGCTTGTAACAATAATTACACACCCGAATCTTCTCCGACTCATCCCAAGAATTCCTCTGGCCTCCGCTAAACGGTGCAGGAACCGAATTCGTAGTACACTTGGAACAAAAAATCCGTCCACAAAGACGACAATGGTGTCTGCGATTAAATAAAGAGAATTGTGCATCACACTCGTAGCATACTCTACAACTATGATCGGGCATCCAAAAATCACGCGACACGTTTGCTGGCTCAGATTGCCAGGGTATCCATGATTTTATAATACTGACAAGCTCAGAAAATGCCTTGTCTATTGCATCCATTGACAAACAAAAATCTAGCTTCCGCATTCATCATGATTCTCCCATTTGCCACTAATAACCAACCATATTCACAATTCAGAATTCAAAACTCATACACTCAAATTCTCAATACATCGAGGTAATAAAGATCAATTGCTTTCGAAATATCAACGAAAGGAACCCTAATTCACCAATCACTTAACCTCAGAAGCTCTCAATTCAATATTTGACTAATTCAAACACTCGTTTCAATTGAATTGAATGCGCACACTATAAAAAAAAATCAAAAACACGATCAGAAAATTAAGCATATACGAAGAACGGAAACAAACCCTGAATCAATCAACAACGAGTTCGAATTTGGATCTTTGATAATCATCATCGTCAACCACAGAATAATCTCAATAATCGATTAAAAAATAAATTAATCGAAACAAACAAGTCGCTACGATTCTGTACACGAATTTGGAAAAACAGAGATCAATGGAAGAATGAAAATTCTGTTGTGAAATGGAATTTGAGTAACGAGTTTTCCATTTTGTTCTATCATTCTCTCATTTGATATACTAGTAACCCTTTTTTCTCTGTGATTCCTGACAGAGACTTGTTTATATAAAACATTATAATTGCGGGGTATTATAAAGTTGGTGTTTATTTTTATTTTTTTATCAAATGAAAAGGTGTTCAATTTTATTATATGAACTAATGTTGTAGAAAGTCAAAGATGAAAAATGTAAAGGAATTATAACCATAAAAAAATGAAGAAAATGTTGATGTGGGTTGAGAGATTAAATGTGAGTTTATAGTTTTGAAAATTGTGCCTGACTTTTTTGAAAGTTTAAATTAATTTTTCAATATATATTTTTTTAAAATACTTAATGTTGCTATGGGTGCACATATCTTGACATGTAAGAGAAGACGTGTCATTTTAATTGGTATCTTGACATGTAAGGAGATGGCGTGTCATTTTAAATGAATTTATTTTTACTTTTATATTACTTGTTATTCTCCTAATTGATTTGAATTTTGGAGTATTAATTTTAGAGGTTAGTCTCACTCTATCGTATATGAGGTATTGCTCCACTGCAATGAGATGTAACTGCATCGTCTCGTCTTCTATTTTTAGTTCCCAACCGAACAGTGGCACACTGTATAGGAATTGACTTTTGATTTTCGCAGACTTTCATAAAAAATAATTGTTTCTCCACCAAATATCTAGGTCATTGATCTCCTTTATTGAAGTTTCAATCTCCTTCTCAAACAGATCTATTATAAAATTCATCGAGCATGGTGACATCCAAAGTCACTCAATCTATCGCTCAATGACAAGTTGTTATTGCAGTCATTGAATATACTAGAACTCCACCTCTTCCTCCCCCCTTCTCTGGTGGAAGAAGATCCATTAGTGGCATCTTCATCTAACCCTACGCAACAAGATTATGTTCCTTTAAGAGTTTGTCAAAGAGTGTCCCAAGCTCTCGTGCTCTCCAAGCATATACAACAACTTTGATAGGGAGAACCATCACATCTACCTCCTTTACAACATGTTGTATTTTAAAAAGAAATAATCTTAAGCCTTTAGTTGCTGCAGGCAAATATTGGAGTGCAAGGAGCCACAAACTTGTTGAACAACATTTACAACCTAGTACACCTACACAACTCACAATTCTTAACTGATAAGATACTCAAAAATGAATTAAACATGCAATACGTTCCATGAAAGGACATCACTATACGAGAGACAACTTCTCAGGGAAACCAAGCAGGCATACCAGAGTCGGTTCCTGTTGGCACAACTACGCCACAGGGAGAGGCCACGAAATCACTTACTCGTAACCAACATCGATGACATAGGACTCTTCTGCCCAATTTTGAGAATGAGTGATAGTCATACTCCTTCCGAAGTTTGTCATCCTCATCGTTCACCGATACACCATTCTTAGAGAAGGAAAATAAATGACACAAACACTTCAGCTCTACAGCAAAAGAAGAACATGTTGTATCCTCACTAACAAAATCCCGAGGTCTCTAAAGAAACCTCCAAAGTTGTAAATTTACGACGGAACTAGAGATCCAGACGAACATTTTGAACATGTAGATAACATACTAGATTACTACCAGACAAACATGTTGACCCTTACGGGAGTCACGATGACGTGGTTCAAAGCCCTTCGAGACAAAAGTATAGATTTATTGAAGGATCTGTATGACTCCTTCATTGTCCAATTTACCTCCCGAAACCAGCAACCCACAACCATGGTGGTACTCAGCAGGGTCATACAAAAGAATGAAGGAAACCTTGAGTGAGTACATTGATCAATTCACAAAAGTGACAATGGTTGTACGAGTCACGAATGGAGGATTAAAATGTTGGATGTTCAAGAAGGGAGGGATTGAGGTAGAATTACATGTTCTGCGAAATTTTGGCGCTCAGTAGCCTATAATTTGAGTGATATGCTAAATAATTCATAACCTTATATCAATTACAATGAAAAATCCTAAATGAAGAAGGAGAGATGGTCCAGGGAGCACGAAACTCCAAATACGGTTGGGCGCCATAAAAAGAGAGCAATTGCCTCAAAAAAGACAGGGACCGTAGATCCTAATCCAGATTCCCCGCCTACACTTCTTTGAACACTTTGAGGGGGGAAATATGGCGACAATCCAAACCAAACCAAACCGAAATTAAATCGATTATTATTGGTTTGGTTCAAAAACCAAACCAAACCAATAAAAACCGATGTGGTTTGGTTTGGTTCTCGGATTTAGTTTTTAGGAACCGCCAATCCGATGAACCGAACCAATGGAAATAATGACTCTCTAAATATTTTATTCTACCCATCATTAAATTCAAATTTTTTATTGGTCCAACCATTATCCATCTTTGTTTACACTTCCTTCCTTAAGCAAAACTCGCATCTAGAATCAAACTCTAAAGCATAGACAATAGAAACCATAAGTCACAAAAGTTATGCTTTCACAGAACTGCTGCTCTTGATGCCCACAACTATTGTTCCTTTCACTACCGTCATTATGATATGTTATGGTCGTCTTCTTCGTATTCAAGTTCTCTTTGTTAATTTTCATATATTTTTGTACCTTTTTTTATTCTTTTTCTTCATCAAAACTCATTTAGATCTTGTTAAAAAATAGTTTTGATGTGTGTTTGAGGTGTGAAACATGTTAATGAATGTGTGTTTTGTTATATTCTATATGTTAAGCTTTGAAATCCCTTTCCAACTTTCTGATACTAAGTGTTAACTTTTATATTTGATAGGAAACTTATTTCATGATGCAAAGGAAATCCTGTCACTATTTCGTATGGAATAAGAGCAACTTGTAATTTGTTTGAACAAATATAGCATGAAACATATTATTTTAAAAAATAATAGTATAAAATACACCAAAAAATACGATAATGGAGAATATACAGATGAATATAATGTTTAAAAAAATAATAGTATAAAATACACCAAAAAACACGATAATGGAGAATATACGGATGAATATAATATTTTAAAAAATAAACATTGTAAACCGATCAACCAAACCAAACCAAACTGAACCAAATCGGTTAGTTTGGTTCGGTTCCATTTTTTAAAAATGTTGAAAACCAAACCAAACCAATACAAATATCATTGGTTCAGACCTTTTTTCAACCAAAAACCGGTCCAAACCGATCCGATTACACCCCTAATGGCGAGAGTGTGTTAACACCGATTTTAAGTAAGGATTGCTAGCAGACCCAAACTCGCGGGACCCACCCGTACCCGAGTCAACGGGTGAAAACCCGAGTTGACTAGGTTTGGGTTCGGATAGTGTGAAACCTGCACACGAAACCCAAAATCACACCCGCTTATAAATTATATATTATATTATATTATATTATATATATATATATATATATATATATATATATATATATATATATTTATATATATATATTGTAAAAAGTTGTAGGAAAAATGTATTTTATGTATTTTGTTGCGGGTTCGGATTCGGGTGAAAAAACTCGAATCCAGTGCGAAACCCTTTGGGTTCGGGTTCGGGTGCCGATTTCGAGTGCGAGTTTGGGTAGTGTTAAAAGGTCATGGATTCGATCTCAAAAAACTTCATATTTATATTTTCTAAATTTCGTTACGCTCGTCATATACCTTTCATTTTGATTCAAAATCTGAGATAATAAGTTATTCGTTTACCTCGATTTTATGTGATAACCGAGGAGTTAATTGATAGATATTGACAATATTTACAGTGATGATTTATATAAATTAAATTAATTAAAAAATAATTACAGTAAGTTTTTACAAAATTTATTTATCAACTATTAAATTTTAAAATTTAAAAAAGTTAAATATTAAACCATATCATAAATATTATAGCTAATTGAAAATAACATGAAAAGTAAAAATATTAATTGACTATATACGTAAAAAAAAACCAAAAAATATTTTAGAATATTGTTTAAGAAATCAAAAGAGATAATTTACATGAAAAATAGTGTTGATTTTATATTCTTATTAAAAAAAGATTTTTAAAACAATTGGTAATTGACTCGAATATAAATTGATTTCTTTTTCAAAACGGATGAATAGTATTTTTTTTAGAAAAATGGATATGTATTGACAGTGAAAAATATTTTTACACTATCAATCAATTACAACCATGCATTTAATTAAAACACAATTTTAATTTTAAAAAATTAACCTTTAGTTTTGTTTCCCTTTTTGTAAGGGTTGCACCTCTAGTGCGTGCTTTTCAATCAATTGCTTATTAAAAAAAAATAAAAAAATTAATATGACATGGCAAGTGTAAGGATTTTGATTGAATGTATGTGTAAAGTTTGTTTACACTGTCAGTGCACTACCTTTAAACTCATTTTTTTTTATATAATACGATAAATTAGGGAAATATATTTTCTATATTTTATGTAATTTTTAAATATATTTTATGTTTGTGTAAGTGTTATTTAATAAAGTCAAAGAAGTTACATGTGGCCGTTAGACTTGTCAGAGTTTACAACAAAACGGTTAAGAATGTGAAAGCAAAATACTATGGTCACATGCACACAGAATTCCACGAATGTTCTTTTGTCTTTTTCAGTAAAAAAATTCCCATACGAAATTTCCTTGCTCTGATTTTGTAGTAGATCCGAAACGAATGAATTGAAGGGATTTTTTTTAAGATAGGTAAATAATAAAGGGATGATAATGGAAATATATCTTCTTGAAGTGTCCATTAATGCATATGACAATTGAATTATATATATATATATATATATATATATATATATATATATATATATATATATATATATATATATATATTATCAATCTATTAAAAATAAAGTATCTGGAAATTCCAAATCTAACCTTTTGATAAATTGTTATAACTTTTCTTATTCTAAGGATAAAAATGACTAATCAATGCTATGTTGTTACCACAATCATTTGACAATTAATTTTCTGATGTGTCATCCCATTACATTTTGAAACAATATTTTTTTATTTTATTTAATTCTGAAAAAAATTAAAGGTCAAATGGATTTGTTTTATTATTTAATGCAGAATTTGGGAAAATTCACTTATTACTCCACTATATACACGATTCATGACTTTTCTTAGGAATTGGAATAGTAAAACAAATTAATTTATTGCTCCACTTATTGAAAATAGATGCAGAATTTGAAAATCAACACTTATTGCTCCACTTATTGAAAATAGATGCAGAATTTGAAAAACCCAACACTTATTGCTCCCCTACACTACACGATTCATGCATCTCATAGGAATTGGAATAGAATATATATTTCTCTATCATATTATTTATTTAAATAGAAAATAGGATTCTCTTTCTCTTCCACTCCCTCAATCTTCACTCTCCACTCCCTCAATCTTCATTTTCCAACAGGTTACGTCTCCAACTTCCCTGATTCTTCATTCCACGTTTTGATCCTGAGAGTATAATGAATGAAACAATACTGAGGTATTAGTTAAAACATTGTGTTCTATAACTTTTTGAATAGTGTACTCCATTATTGTTAGCTATGTAATAATCTTATAACTTACTTTAATTGTTGTAGATATAAGCTTGAGATTTTGGGAATTGACGGGAAATTCAAGGCTCGATTCATCTTTTGGGACAACGACTGTGTGAAGTTAGCCGGATAGTCTGCTTTGCAATTGAAGATTGAATTGATATAGGTATTGTTCATCTCCCGTCAACTACTAATCAAGTTCATAGATTAATTTTATATTTCATTTGGATGAATCAAATTTGGTATAATAAATAGTTTTTTTGATTCAATTATGTATTGGCAGGTAGCATCGAAGCTTGGCGTTTTGGAACCTTGCTCGCAAGAGGATTTGAGGAGTTTTTCTATAAGTATATATCTTTATCTATGATTACATTAAGTACAACATTGCTTGCTGCATATAATCATTAATCAATGTTTCTTAAAATATTACAGGAACCATTGTCTGCATCTGCAAATTATGACCCTTCTGTTGCAAATTTGGGGCTGACACCGTCGAAGAGAACAATAACCGACATAGTATAAGATGTTGAGAGTGTTCAACTTTCCCCAACAAAGATGACAAAACCAATCAAATCGGAAAATTTGATATAAAGATGGACAACTTACTGCTGTTTAGTTAAGCTAAAGTTTATCATGGAAACATTTTATTTTATTATGATAAGTTTGAGTTGATTTTCTGTAAAATAATTGCATTGTTTCCTGTTAATTTCGTTGTTAAGATACCAGAGAAACATGTTCTTGCAAACAAGCTTTCGCATAATTGTGCGAGCTTTATGTCTTTCTTTTAATATATCATTCCTACTACGGTTAATTTCATCCAATTTAAATGTATCTGAAAGTTTGCAACATATTAGCTAACCAAGTCTCATATAAACTAAAATCAAAACTTAGTTTCTTTATCAAACAAAACTTAGAATCATATCTTAGTTTTTCTAATTTCTTTTCCTCTCTTTTCTTCAAGTATTCTTGCCTTGAAAACTTCAAGTGAGCAAATATGGTACAACTACAACTTAAATACCCACTCTAAGTATTATCGTACCAACCAAAAAAAGTATTTTAATTACAGTTGTCTTCAAGTACAACTACAAGTGAGCAAATAAATATGCCTAATTGTACCTTCATCTGCTGCATCTCTTTCTTTCATCTGCTGCACTAATTCTTCTTTCTTTTAATTAATTAATTAATTTGTTAATGATCATTTTTTATCTAATAAGTTTTTTTTAAAAATTATTCCACATCTAATTTGATAATCAAAATAACACTTCCATTTATTGAATTGAACAATATCTTATCATTGTTAATTGTTCAAGGTCTAATTAGTATATGGTAGCTGCTATCATCTATTATCTATCTTAGTTATCAAAATTGAGACAACATAATGTTTTGTTTTTATAATAATTTTTACATTAACTCAATTTATTATTATTATTATTATTATTATTATTATATATTATTATCAAGCATATTAAATTTTATATAAATTTAAAATTATTATTAGTTACACTTTTTTAAAATTTTATTTTATTTTTGTTTAAAATTATCCAATGAATTATTAAATTATTTAAAATTTTATAGAGTTAAACGAAATTTTTCTAGACAAAAAAGATAGAGAAAATATTCATTTAGAACTAAAATTTTAAGTTACCACGGAGCGTAGATATTCATTTATAACTGAAATTTGACGGGGAGCTGTCATATATTGTAGGTTTGTAAAAATTGAAAATATGATATAATAAGAAGGATTTAAAACTGATATTTAAAGGGGAATTGATTTTAAAATTAGTTATTTGAATTGGAAAAAAGATTTTATTCAAATATGTAGTTTTAAAATTAACTCATTTGGATTCAATTGAATTTTGTTAACTCATCTGGATTCATACGGATTCACGGGTAGATGTAAACATATCTATGAGATATCAGCTGTGGACTGTTCAATTTAATGTCTTTTTAAATATTTCTCTTGCGGTTGTTTTATAGAATTGAAGTTACAAAATCAGTTGTACGATTTATTGTAAGTTCGAGTCAATGCGTAAAAGTTGATGCATATTATTAACATATATTTGTCACTATGTCAATGTTAACCAATTGAAAAATGAATTCAAACTTTACCGATGATAGACATGTGAATGTGAATCCAGACGAGACCCGTGCGATAGCACGGGTTTCTTACTAGTATATATATATATATCCAATCAACATTAATAATTGCAATATCAGTTATAATTCTTAATTGTATTTTTAACTGTGTATATTAAAATAGATTGAGCATGCGGTAAACAAGAAGAACTGGAGACCTACGCGCCTTGGTACTCATGGTATCAACATCTCGTATTAGATGTTCGTCGATGACCTGCTGTTGTTTGGAGAGGCGTCCGAGAACTAAATGGTGTCTGTTAAGAAGATTTTTCACGTTTTTTGCCTTATGTTTGGCCAGGAGATTGGTAAGGAAAAGTCAAGCATCTTATTTTCTCATAATGTTACTAGAAGTTTGAGATCCAAACTAGTGCATATTGCACAATTTCGCGAAGTGAACTGTTTTGGCAAATGCTTGGGGATTCCTTTGAAGGGTAAGACTCTAAAGAAAGCTAATTTCAACTACGTTCTAGACCAAATTTCTAAGAAGTTATCTGGCTAGAATGCGCGGCAGCTCTTGTTTGCGGGTAGAGTTACTTTAGCGAAGAGTGTCATGGAAGGAATTCTTATTTATCCGATGATGACAAATCTTTTATCGAAGGCGTGTATCAAAGATATTCAGAAGCTCCAACGGAACTTTATATGGGGTGATACCGAGGATAGTAAAAAGTACCATGATGTGAGTTGGGAGATCATTACTTTAGATAAGGACAAGGGTGGCTTAGGGCTTCGAGATCTTAGAGTCATGAATCAGGCGTGTATTATGAAGCTTAGTGGCAAGTTGATAAATAATGAGCAGGAGCTTTGGTGGAGAGTGTTAAAAGTTAAATATAATCTTGATAATATGCACATGATAACAGAGGCTAAAAATTTCAATTCAAGTACGTGGAAGTCTATTGCAAAGACTATGCCACAATTGCTAGATCATGGCCAATGTCTAGTTGGTAACAGTTCTGATGTTAGGGCTTGGCATGAGTGTTAGGTTGAAGCTGGGAAGATCATCTCCGATTATAGTGTTAATATTCCTTTGCATTTACATAACATTATGGTTAAGGATCTGATTGGCGCGGGGGTTGAAACTTAAGTATGATGGAGGACTGGTTGTCGGATGGTCTAAAGAAGAAAATTGTTGCTATTATGCCGCCGTGTTTGGATGCTACGGATGATCAATTCAGAGTTGCTAGTGAAGCGAATGGTACGTGCACAGTTAGTGCTCTATATCATAATCAAATGAGAAGTGATACAAGACCCATCAATAACTTCTGGAAGAGTATTTGGAATTTAAAGGTTCCTGAAAGAGGTAAGCACTTTATTTGGCTGATGAATCATGATAGGCTGATGACGAATTATAGGAAAATGTTATTGGTATTGAAGGAGCTGTTTGCATTCTGTGTGGGAACTCGTGTGAATCCTCTAAACATGTCATGCGTGATTGCTTGAAGATTCGTATGATATGCATTAATCGTGTTCCATCTAGCATTGCAGATGATTTCTTTAAGATGAATTGGCATGAGTGAATCAGATTGACTGTTCTTTCTCGGCCCCATGAAGATGTTGATTGGAGGAATTTCAGGGCCGTTGGTTGTCATGCTATCTGGTCTTGGAGAAATACAGAGATGCACACTATGAACTATTCTAGACCTCATGATTCGTGCATGGGTATAGAGAAAAGGGTGCAGGACTATGCTATGGCCATGGAGAACCAATAGCGGATTGTTGATTTAGTGAATTCGGAGAGAAGCATTCATTGGATCCCTCCTAGGATGTCGTGTGTCAAACTTAATGTGGATGCCTCTAGAGTTTCTGATGGTACAGCTGGGTGTGGTGGGCTGATTTGCGGCTCGAACGGTAAATGGATTAAAGTCTTCGCCAAGTTTATCGGAAACTGTAGTGTGCTTAAAGCGGAGCTGTGGGGTGTTTTTGAAGGCCTCAAATTGTTGATTTTAAGTTTGATAAGGTTGAAATAAACATTGATGCTAAAGCGGTTATTGAAGTTTTCGCTAAAACTAAGAGGAATAATTATAGATTTTCATCTTTGGAGAATCAAATTATCTGTCTCATGGAGAAAATTCTCAATGGTGAGCTCTCTTTTACTTATAGGGAATCCAACGAGTGTGCTAATGCGCTTGCGTCAAAGGGTAGGAATATGCATCATGGATTAGAAGTTTTTCATGACATGCCGATTTTCATTCAAAATAGCTCAAACTCCGGTCTCATTGATTTTCTAGACTATAATTTTGTTCCTTTGTAATTATTTTCCTTTGGGCTTCGACCCCCTCTCTCTTAAAAAAAAAGTGGATATGCACACTATAACTACTAAAAAAAAAAGAGAATCTTACTTCAATTTTTACGGATACATTTTATTCTTCATAAAATCTTAACATATTAGTCGTTATTTCTCTTTGCAACCAACTCAATAATTAGATTTATGCTTAATTCAAGTGAAAGAAGCTATGAAACGATTTGTTGAACTAATTTACATGAAAAAAACCTTAATTATTGTTTATCTCGAATAAAAGAATTACAAATATAAAATATGATAAATTATTATAATAAAGAGAAAATAGTGAGGATTATTTTTAATAGAAGAAAATAAATATGAAGGAGTTGAAAATTGATAGTGACATGAGAAAAAAAACAAGGGACGCACGCACATCACAAACATTATCCACAAACCAAAACGCGTATGCTTCGTTGTTGAATCCAACATACAAGCAACCTAGTATACTTTTATTTAGTATTTGTTTCTTTACGTATAATGATTAAAAATAAATCATGCTTTGAGGTTTATTTTAAGTTTTATAATTACTACTACTTTGAATTTTCTTCTTTCTGTGCAATTTCCGAGGACATTAAAGTCAAAGAAACAATACTTGAGGCTACTTTTTATGTAGATTTTTTCTTTGCAATAAAGAAGAAGAACATAATAAGATAGACAGGAAATTTTCAATTTTGGATTAAAAGTATTTTTAGGATTAACTACTAATAATATAAGATAAATTTTTTGGAATTCATGAGTTTGAGCCGGATATCTTTAAAGTAAATTATATTAAAATTTTAATTTGTTTTAAATTAAAAAAATTAAAAAATAATATGACATTGAATTATATTATTTGATTGATTAAGAATATTGATATTCAATTAAATTTATAGATTTTAGTGTTTATTGTTTACCGTAATATAATATTCTTATTGTGAAAATTATGATGGTATGCATCCCCTCTAAATATAAAGTCTTCAAGGATGAAATGGCTCTTTGTATTGTTGTATAAAAACAAGAGATTTAGAAATTTCTTAAACAAAATAAAAGAAGGGAGTAAGGTGGTTACATTCTAATTTCTAATATAAGGGAGAATTTACCTGACACCTCTAAGTTGGTTTTATCATCTCACATATTTTAATAGTTTTAAAATTAGAGAATATCTTATCCCATTTTATAGGTTTTTTATGCACCATGCAAGTTGTCTAAAATGTCTCCTGCTTACGTAGATGTATTTTTGGAAGTATAATTTTTTGTTAAAATTTTATTTTGTTTCGTAGATACACATACGGAAGTTTCTGTATATGCATCTGCGGAAGCATTTTATGTTATATTCGCGACATACTCTTCACCTCCCCCATTCTTCACGTTTCTCATTCCAAAACTCTCAAACTCTCTCAACCTCAAAAATCAAACTTCCATCGAAGTTGTTTTTTTCCCGAGTTCGGCCGTTAACGTCAACATCAACGATCAACACATTCCAACAACTTCAAAACTCAATTTAATCGGTAAGTTTTCGAGTTATTTTAGAGTATTTCCCGCAATAGAGTTTGAAACGATTTTTATAAATCATTAGTTACTTTTAGAAACATAGTTTAAAGACGATGTAGGTATTGTTAGATGTGTTAAATGGACGACCAAACCACCAAAATGAGGTTTTTAACCCTCTACAACAGTGATCAAACGCCATTTTTGCGTTTTAGAGGTTTCAAAATGTTTTATAGATGCATCTACGCAACATGAAACATTAGGTCTTTCCGTAGATGCACCTACGGAAGAATTTCAGTTTTTTGAAATGTAAGGTACTTCCGTAGATGCATCTACGGAAGAGTTTCGTAGGTGCACATACAGAAGTAAATTTGTTTTTTTTTCATTTTTTGTTATAACTAAATTGTATCTAACTCGATTTTATTTATAATACAATACAGACATTATGGTCGACCATCCAGACAAACTTATACGTGGGAGGGTAGCACAACATGCCTCCGTGCGACATGAACGAATGCAGGTAGTGTCACAGGTGACTGATGGAGTTGTTGTTCCAGCAAATGTGCATGCTACACCCGTTCCAGCAGAGCCTTCTCCATTCGTTCCAGCTGAGGGACTGTAATACGGTGAACTGACTTTATTGAAATGTCGCGGTAAGCAAGAGTCGCTACCGACTTTTATTTTATCCAAATTATAGAAAGGCTAAAAGAACAGAAAAAACCTTTTAAAAGAAATTTTGAGTTCGGGGGGTAATTTATACAAAGGGAAGGCGTAAGGCACCCTTTGCATCCATGGTTTTCTATGGGCTCTTAATTTCTTAGCTCCTTTAGTTTTCAAAAGTTTAAAAATGAAATAAGACTTTAGCTTGTAAATAAGCGTAGCTTTTTGAAGGTTTTTGATAAAAGAGTAGAAAAAGGATTTAAACCAGAGCTAGCAATTAGGAGCTAATTACCTTAACATTGTAAAAGAGTTCTTTTAGCCTTTCAGGGCTATCCATACCATTGGAGGTTGAAGGGTCGTCGCAGTTATCGTTCGGCATAAGACTGTCCCTGCCATGAAGAGGGCAGGTAGCCTAAGGGAATGATAAGAATAGTCATTATTAGGCAACCAAGAGGACACCTCAGCAATTGAAAGGGACTATCACATCATATTTGTAGGCAACCTCGAGGGACGAGATCATATAATCGAAGGCAGCATCGTAGGGACTTATGATCTTTTGTGATGAGAATGAACTGAGGGCAACATTTGTTGAGGCGTCCTCGTATCCGAGGGACTTGACTATTCTGCACTGAAAAGGCAACAAGGCAACAGGAAACAGACAACAAAAGGGGTTACCATAAAAGGTGTGTGGGTGCACAATCACGTGATTCAATTCAGATAATTTATCTTATAATTAATTATTCTAAATTCAGTTCGAGGTTTTCACGCCCTAAATTACTAACCACGCAGTTATAATATAATGCATAACAGTTTAAGTGCCTTCAAGGCCAAGCAATACAAACCAGGAGCAGTTACAAAATATATAGCCATGGGGAGGGGGGAAAGCAATAAAATAACCCAAAATAAAAGCTAAATATATAAACACAAGTAATAATATAAGAGAATTAAAAAAAAAGAACGAGTTTAGGGTTACCGAAGGTTTGAGCTTTAATCGGTTGGTTAACCCTGAAAATCAATGAAGGCAAAAATAAAAGGTGTGAGTGTAGGAGTAATTCATTGACGGTTGAAGCAAACCCTAATTTAATCCATAAGGCAAAAATAAAAGTAAAATGATATTTAAATAAGAAAAGAATTAGAAACTTAGCTTTTCGATTGGTATGGCGCGTGTCTGAAGGATCCTGGGGTAACCCTGAAAATTTGCACAAAGAAAAGAAGTTTTTAGTGCATGAGTGATCTAATGACAAACCTCGCAACCCTGATTGGGCATAAGTTAACCATGGTTAATAAAATAATAAAAAGCTAAATTAATTAATTATTGGTTTTCAACCTAATTAATTAAATCGACAAAAATATGCTTTCGATTAAATTATCTAACCCTAATAATTAATTTAATCAATTAATAAAAATATTAACATAATTAGATATTTAACAATTAAATTAATTTGAACATTTAATCAAAATAAAAATGTTATTAATAACTAAATCAAATTAATTATTTAATTGTAGAATAAATATTTTCAAAATAAATGTTTTTATGAAAAAAGAAAATTTAAAAGAAGTTTTATTAAATAAAACAAATAAACAATATATAAAAATAATTAAACAAAAGAAAATAAATAAAACTAAGTTATACAATTAAAAGTACAAAAAATTGGAACTTAGCGTTTTGGATCCAGTGTTGCGCAGGATTGAGAGACCATGGTAGACTGGCAGCTTCAGGGCGTTGGATTTGAAGAGGAGATGATCTGATGTCCCTGATGATGAAGGAGTACGATACCACATACATCTTGATGCACCGGATCCATGGATTTAAAACAAGAAACGCGCGCGCCCCCTGGCCAATAGGAGGGAGTCACGTCTTCATCTTCTTCATCAACATCTCTTTTACAGCGCTCTTTTGCAGAGAGCTATAAAAGCTTCAAAGCTATTACACCTGCCTTCAACGAATACAAGAAAAATGCAATATAAATTTGGCGCGACCTCATGGACGTGATCGTCCAGGTCTCACGACCATCATGGTACCTGCAATTGGTTCTAATTTTTCCTAACAAGGAAAGCCCCAATTAAAGCTCTCTAACCCTAACAATGGTGATATACGGTTCGCGTGCACAGAAATACAATTAATTATCCAGAATCCATTACGACATCATGTAGAACACAAATATGCAAGCAAAAACAGTTTATGATGCGTGAATGAGAGTAATCGAAACAATTTTAGAAAAGTGCAAACCGTGAGGTATTGATGATGGTTTTGGACATGCAAGGGCTTTGAGAATGATTGGAAAAGCTTCAATGATGATCCAGGAACGTACTCAGATCAATAAGAATCCTTGAATTGGCCTGTAACCCTTAATTCGAAGTTTGAGTTTTCTTGTATTTTTAGGACTCAGATTTAGGGTTCTTGAGGCAGAGAATTCGTGAGCCTTGCATCTGGAATTGTTTGGTTTATATAATAGAACATATTAGGTTAACAATTTTGGATTAAATCTCTTTAAATCTTTGATTGAAGTTTTGGAAAATTTGATTGGAATTTGGTTCATGATCTTGCTATTTTTGTCCAAATTTTGATCCAATCTTACCACTTCCAATTTGCAAGAATTTTGACATATTATATGGTTTGATTGATGATTAAAATTGATCAATATAATATCTCTAATCAAATCTTTGATTTTCCTTTGATTTATATGCATTATATCACTTTTAAATGAATAAAAAAATCCATATAAAATCAAATAAAACTCAATAATTCGTGGGAGTTGGATTGAATGTCTTTGATAACTTGGGGAACAAGATTGGACCATAAAATATTGAGCCTCTTTGCAAAGAAATCCATTTTGAAGCCTTTTTGTTTCATATTTTTCTCTAAAAATTGTCCAACTTTGACAAGGCATATCTCCCTCAATTTTTAAGATATGGAGAAGTTCTAGGACTTTTTGGAAAACTCAAGATGTCCTTTACAAGCCACTTTGGAATCTTTTTTCCATTTGAGGATTTTATCTTGATGATATTGGCTTTGACAAAAAACTGCTTTTGGTTGACTTTCAAAAAGAACCTATAATCTTTTGATCCATATCTCTCAAATGAAGCATTTTTATCCTTGGCTTGTGAGAGACAAAATTGTAGAGAATTCAATTTCCTTCAAAATGAGCTTTGGATGGGAAATTTCTAATGTTCCATGTGAAAGTTATGGCTGGTCAAAGTTCAGTTGACTTTCTCCTATGAAACCCTAATTTAGAAACTTTTTGAATTTGTTGATTTCTGATCTTTTCTTGATGAATCATGATCAATACTTGATCAAATGATTAATGATACTTCAAAATAAGATGGTTGACAAAAAATCAGGAGTTTTGACTGTACTTTGACCACAGTTGACTTTTAGGTCAAGCTAGTCGACTGTTGACTTTCTGATCATTTGACTGGGCAATCCTTGGAATTGAAACCTGAATTTTGTCACGGAGATAGTTTGAAACATCATAAGCGTATGAAATGCATTGGAGCCTTTGATTCATTTGTTTTCTTCAGAGAAATCAAAAACCCTAATTCCTTGAGCCATTGTTTATGAGAGTGTGTCCTTGAGCCTTGAACTTTAGTATGAGCTTGAATAGGGAAATGAGATGGGCAAATTTTGGGGTATGACAGGGACCTTCCACATCTACTACCTCATCCCAGAGGCCTCAGGATGATGGTGAGGGTTCCTCACAGACGCCCTCCGACCGCAAACATCGTCGGGCCAGTTCTTCTATTCTTGTGCTAGTGACGACTGATGCTAGCTCTCTAGTGCCACCTCCTGAGCTACACGAGGAGGCTGATGTGGCTGAGGGGCCTGTCTTCTACCTGGGAGTCCTATAGATGTATCCCTGTTGACAGGGTATGCAAATCATTCAGCCAGGCATATCTGGGATGGAGAGGTAAAATTTTGTAGACTTTGCTTATTATTAACAGTGTTTTTTTGTAAAATTTCAGGATAGAGATACCCAGAAGTTTTACAACCACAAATGGAATATTGCCGCTCTTGTGCAGCCTACTGAGTCGTGGTTCCAGGATGTCCTCTCAACTTCTAGGCTGAAGGACCTCTGTTAGGTCGGGTTCCACACAATGGGATGCTGGTAGAATTTGCAGAGAGGTGGCATCCAGAGACTTTTTTTGTTCCATATGCCACATGGTGAGATTAACATCACTCTTGACAATGTCGCATGCCTCCTACATATACGTATCAGGGGTACCCTCATTGGTCACAATAGGCTGACGAAGGAGGAAGCGAGGCAGATGCAGATTGAGGAACTCGGGGATGATCCTAAGGACGCGCTTGAGGAGGTTGAGAGAACCCGTGGGGCACACACGAGGTTTCATTTCTTGGCGCTACACTACGAGGCCGAGCTCCTTGCGACACATGCTGTTGATGGTGACGAGGCAAAGGTGGATATACACAGGCAGCGGATGCTGAGATGTTACTTCCTATTTTTGTTAGGCACCTAGTTGTTTATGGACACGAGCTCGTCGTACACATATGTCGTTTACCTGAGGTACTTATCGGATACCGTACGTGTCCATGAGTATAACTAGATAGCGGGTACACTAGCGTATAACTATCATAGACTCGGTGAGGGATACCTGTGGAAGGCAAGGACTGTGGCTGGAAGCTGTACCCTCTTAGTGGTAACAATCTTATATCATTATACTTTTTCTCAAAGTTTATTATATATTTGTGATAATATGTTTGATCCTCATTCTTTTTTTTCCAGCGTTGGATATTACAACACTTCCCTGACATTATTGGTTGTGGAAAGGTGTCAGACTACACTGAGACCATACCGCGTACTAGAGACTTCATCCCCCTCAGAGGGAACCAGGTGCCGAATCCTTATAGGCGCTATATTGACCGCATGGGTGCTGAGGACGTCCAATACGACTATTATGCTGCTTATCGTGAGACAGTTCCGTTTGATGAGACCACACTATATTTTGGAAGGTTGGCTGCCAGTTCGACCATCATTGTTCGTTATCTTTCGGAGTGCGTCATGTGGCAATTCGGATACCAGCAGACGATACCTAGCCACCCTTCTGTCTCCGCTCCTATCGCCATAACCCATCGGCGGCTAGATCATATCTTTGCAGACTTTGAACATCACATGGTTCTTGACGAGGCTCGGGAGACCAAATCAGAGGTAGACTGAAGTTATGTCGACGGGTACATCACTTGGTACTACAGGGTGTCACACCCATACATGATTCCCACTGCACCGAGATCACCACCCATACCAGCCCACGAGGAGATTTTGCGGACTCATCAGTTTTAGTTGGACCACACTGACGATCTTATTCCTCGCTGTCGTGAGATACTTGACATGGCACAGGCAGGCATTGCCACTGGTTTCTTCCCTGAGGGGTCTGGTCAAAGGCGTGTACGGGATGGTATCACTAGGGTGGCAAATTGGGAATTTTTCTATTGTCGACATCGTTTCAGGACAGGTGAGGCACTTGATGACATATGCAAAGTAGCTAGCAAACGGCGTGGTGGACGCAGAGGCGGTTCCAGAGGCAGATGAGAGGCAGAAGATGTTGTCCGACACACACATTAGTAGTGATGCCTGTGATTTTTTTAATATATGTATTTTGATTTCATTTATGTACGTTACTTTGATTATGCATTTGACATTATGGTCGATGATTTATACGATGTATTTTTTTTTTGGTGTACTATATTACGTTGCCTTTAAATTGCATTACTTTAATTTACTATAATTTGATGTTCTATTTTTGTTATAAAAATTAAGTTTTGGAGTGAAATGTATTTGATTTGAAAATATATCAAAATGTTACGTCGGTACATCTACGAAACACTCTAATTTTAACACGTTTCGTAGATGTACCTACGGAAAAAGCCAATTTTTTTTTAAAAAAAAAGTGCTTCTGGATATGCATCTACGGAAGATGGGGACATTATTAAAATTTTGCCAGGTGCCTAAGAGATTCAAGGGGTGTAATGAAATATTCTCCAAAATTAACCAAGTTATTGCTGACCTCTTTCAAAAGTTATAATTTAAAAAAGAAAAATACTCTTCAAAAACTAATAAACCACAAAAAATTTGGTAGTCTAATAAAAAAATTTGGTAGATTTTTTACTAATCCATAAGAAAATATACACATTTTTATTAACTTTTCTACATTTATATAGTAAACAAGTCCAGTCAACAAAACAAGAGATTCATATGTCCGTCAGCCAAGTACCCTATGTCCAGGCTGTAACACCCCTCTAATACCCCACGGTAATTAACAAAATTAAATCAGAGTAAACATGCAAAGGGTGTCACAATTCAAAAATAAAAGAAAACATACGTTCGGCATATGTCATGCATTCACTAAAACATCTGAATTATAACTCATTAGATAAAAATCATGTTTACACAGCGGAATCAAATCATCAAGTCAACATTACATTGTTAATGTATCAGACTTCAAATAAAATAAACATTAGAGTTATAATCGAAACTCAAAACATCGCGTTCCCAGTGATACATCTATCAGAGCATGACACCGACACAACAACTAAACCGACTTATGAGCTAATCCTCACCAAGTCGAAAGCAGCTATCCTCAATCTGAAAATGTCAACAGTAAGGGTGAGTCTCATCACAGTTAACAAATGTTATTGCATCTTAAATAACAACACATCATAGTTATATTATTCACCCAATTTCATCATATTCAGATTATCAGGAACATCCATCATTTACACAAACGTCAACAAAACACATCTTTCAAACAGACAATCATACTCAACATTAATTCAACAAAACACACAACCAACACGTCATCAATATTTATAACACTGGAATACTTCCAATCATGTTATAAAAGTATGCATATGTATGAACTGACACTATGCATGTGGTACCAAAATTCGTAAATCATATCCACAGGACTTCTCTCTACGATACTGCCCTTCAATCGCTCACACCCCACATGGGCACACGATTAACCTCATCAAATGGGAATAACCCATGACCGATCCAACATCATCAAGATACGGCCCTGCCAGCATAGATTCCACACAATGGGAATCATGCCCTTCACTGATCCAACACTCCCTTATGGATACAGTATCATCAATGAACATGAATGAATGCAACATATACAACATACTTATACCATCATCATCATCATCATTATCAAGTATGTTCATATATATTAACATCATTCAATCACAATCAATCATCATCATCATCATTAAAGAACATACATGTGTCCACATCAATCATCGTCATCAATAAGAAGAACACACATGTATCCACATCATTCCAAAACAATCAATCAACATCATACAATTCTCAACAATTCATCACATCATAATGTTTCTCAAAACAACATCTTATATTGTTACATTTCATCATACATGTCAACAATACATCATCAAATTAAACAAATCGTCACATGATTAATATTTCAACATAGCATATATTTAACACATCTCATCACATATATGTACAATACATCGTTCACCAAGAAATAAAATCATATTTAAGAATAATTGGATTCACACCTCATTCCATCATTTAAACACGTAGTCTATCTCATAAGATTCATCGTACTCGAAACGGCACTAAAAACGGACCTACGGTTCGAAAGTTACACATCATTTAACTTTTCCAAGAAAACAACTAACGCTACAGCACGCGGCGCAACCAAAGTTCGTGGCGCGACCTGAAGCACACAAACACGTTCGCGGCGCCAACCTATGCACACGGCGCGATGCGAGAAAACAAGTACGCCTTCGCGGCGCCAACACTAGGACGCGGCGCGAACTGGCGATTTCACAGATTTTCGGGTCTGCGTCAGATCCTGCGATCTGACTCAACCTGAGTCCAAAACTGACTCTAAACGTCATATACAGGCAGTTAATCATCAATTACATCATTATTCATCATCACACATCAAAACAACACATAATCAATCAATAATCCATGCAATTTTCATCAATTCATAACCTCCTTAAACCCGACATATAATCCAATTGACTCAACAACATCCCTAATCAATATTATTATCCAAGAATACGATAATAGATGATAAACGGAGAGTCCCCCCTTACCTTAGCCAAGAGTTCTTGATTGGTCTCTCCCTCCATTGCTCCTCTTCACGTACCAGCTTTCCAATCCCTCATCTCCTCTGCTCTGCCTTTCACGTTCCTTTCTCTTATTCCCAATTCTTATTATTTTATAAAATAAACTTTTATTGGAATAAAACCTTTACTAACATAACACCCCCTCATTCCTTAACATCTCACATGGCCCAACACCATAAACCATCCTTTTCCAATTAAATCCCACAAACCACATATAATTCTAATTATTAATTAAATTTCCATTAAAAATTAAAATATACGGGTGTTACAACTCTCCCCCACTAAAAGAGTTTTCGTCCTCGAAAACATACCTCAAGTAACCAGCTCGTATAAGAGTCCTTCACCTGACTCTCCAGCTCCCAATTAACATTACCATCGGTCAATCCTCAAAATCCATCTGACATAACCAACAGGAAACATGTTTCGTACATTCAAATCCCAGTTCTTACGTCGCATTTGACTATCCAAAAGTATACCACTCGCTATAGCTCCAAAAGGTTAACAACAACAGAACATTGAGATACAACCTATACAATACGCTCAACAGCCGAGTAATACAATTACACAATCTATAGTATGATCACACTGATCAACACTGCAGTAATGCATACCATCTACCAAACACACCAACCTTAGGCATACTCTTCCATCTGAGCGATAAAATAATACTTACACTTTTCACCAACCGCTTCCTTCAAGAAACTCAATACTCATATTCCTATACCCTTGAATTCCAATTATCTGTCTCCTCTTAAGTCACACCAGCAATTATCCAACTCGTTACATTCCGCTTTTTCCGCACTACTCTGATTACTCATCACAATCATCTATACCAAATAGATTTCTGAGTTTCACCCGATTCCGATTCTCTCTACTCATTCGTCCAAGAATCATTCTTCATCATTCATGGTACCAATTTACCATTCAGTAATACTTACTCGCACTCAAAAACAAGTCCCTGAGTTATTACATCTTTTAAACATTCCGGCCATCGGAACGAGTACGCACAAGTAGTTATAATTACACTCGTCAGCCTCAATATACCATTTCTTACAAAACAACTCAAATTGAGTTTCACTATTTTCTAAGAATCAAATCAACTTCGTCCTTCATAGAGTGTAATTACTCATTATATCTGGAATCTATAATAACCCCTTAACAACAACACAAAATTATTACAACGTCATATAGAATCAACTCTTCGTTTTAATTTCGCCGAATACCTACTCGTTAACTACGTACAACCATAATAACATATTCATCATCTCGGCAATTATTCAAAAGAGTTATAATTCTTCGACACGACATCCTTACATCCACTGGATTCTAAATCCAACATATAGATCAATACATATTCTCTATGTAGGCTTCCGACATATTAATTCCTTACTTCCCGCGAGTAGTACTCATAACACTACTCCACATCATACTTTCGCTGCGCGACTCTGATTACCCATCTTAAGTCATCATCCACCATGTTGCACTCTTTCCTATTCACTTCTTCATAAGTTCACACAACATAGTGAGTGATTATTCTCACGGCTTAGTATTCATCACATCTTAAACCATTAAGGTAACAAAACAAGCTTATCTCTTCTATATGATCCCATCTACTACCAACAAGAGATTTAGGATGATCAAGTCCTAAATTTGTCAATATTAGTTGAAAATCATATTTAAGCATAAACCGTCGTTACTACATAATAGTGTCCCTTTCCGAGTTTGCACCCAAACTCATTAACATCGTCATAGTCCAATAATTCACTACGGTGTCCTTCTAGAATATCCTTCTGAAGCTCAAAACACCAGTTACACAAATCCAATCACTCAACCTCATTACACCATTCTCGTCGATTCTGAATTCACCGTCTTTACCTTGGTAATTCAAAGTCAACCTATCGATCAACTCAACATCATCTTCCTGACCTTCTCTAATCCCGTCAAGAATACCACTAGTAATCTTCTAGCATACCCAATCTAACACTATTACGAGTGCCTTCACATACCAACTCAAGTCTCTAAATTGTCCGATTAAATCCAACCCATTCATCATTAGCACCGACATTTTAAAGACTTCTTACGCAACACAATAACACAACATTTTCCTCATTAGGATGGTAATTCAAACCAAAATCCTAATAAAAAAATATATACTCTAATCATCTCTACTGCCTCATATTAAGCCCTTTCTGATCAAAGAGGTACTTCAACTCTTATGATCAATAAACACTTCGAATTTTGAACCATACAATTAACCTGCAAGACCAAGACAACATTCATAACTCGTGGTTTTAATCCAAATTCCATAACATCCTTCACGTCCAAATATCATTCCACTCGGAATCTCAACAAGGTCTTCCTCACATTAACAGATGTTAGAAATTCCCTACAATTATTCTTTTATACTTATCGTTACTTTGCCATCACAAACACGATTCCAAGAGTTCTAAAGTTTATTCCATCTTTGCTACTAATTCAATCTTTAATAAAATCCATCGGCACTCAAATCATCTTTATTATCGAGCATCTCATCAACTTATTCATCAACATCACGTTCTGCTCAACTTCGTTTTCGAATAATCACGGTAGTAGGCATTCCTATCCAACAAGTTTCACACTTCCTTAACCGACTTCACAATATCTCCTTATAGGATCAATCGATTGTATTTATAGCTCTTCCATAAGGTAGAACATAATCTCTCCTCTTCGTAGGTTCGAACGGCACATTAGTCCGACACTCGGAACTCATGATGTGAATTTTCCAGTCATTGCCCGCAAAATGCAACACCGACATCATGCAGCGACACTCTATACGATATATCCAAAACTCCTCAATTGGTAAATTCAATTCTTAAAATTACTCCTCAACAAACCTTCTAATTATTCCTTCGATCCATTCGACACTGACACTGACATCCCGTGCAGTACCAATAAACAAGTCTAGTTATAAGAACAAGAGCAACCGCAACTTCACCTCTTTCCAACATCATCCTGTCACAATTAATTATCTTACAACTGCTGCAACCATTTTTATAACAAAGTTCATCTCATTAGCTTTCCAACGCTTCAAACGGAACTCAATTCGGATGTCCAGAACTCCAGTTATGAATTTTCGAAGTTCCGCAGCTATTCAACAACTTTCCTGCGTTTTGCTTACGAAAATCTCTCTCCAAAACTCATTCTCTTCAACTCGATCACATTCCAAACAGCTCATTATCGTATCTCTTCACTTCCTAACATTCTTATAATTTGAGCAACACATCCTATCGCCGAAGTGCGATTTCTAGAACATTACGACAGCAATCCTCTTTGCAAACTTGCAGTTGAATCTCTTCCCAGACGTATGGCTACTCAACTGACATCTTTGCAGCACACCAGCAGAGCTGACACATCGCAACCTTCTAATTTCCTCCTCTTACAATAACTGTCAATTACCTCTAATCATCTTCCTTCAAGATGTTCCAACTCAATTACTAGTCAAGTCTTGATTCCAAATCGCCTTCAATTCGGGAAACAACAAACTCCAACAACGCTCGCACTGTTGCCAACAACAGCCTACCGAATCAATCTTCTTACAACTGAAACATAACCGAGAAGCGAAGCATCTCCCCCACTTGTTTCAATCCAACACCTGCAACAAACAACCAAGTACCGACAGTGATTCACTCACATGTCGCGTACCAAGGAATAAAATGCCGACAATATACAACTGTCGCGCAACTTAACTGACTCAACAATTGGTCGGACGGACCGACCTGCTCTGATACCACTATTGTAACACCCCTCTAATACCCCACGGTAATTAACAAAATTAAATCAGAGTAAACATGCAAAGGGTGTCACAATTCAAAAATAAAAGAAAACATACGTTCGGCATATGTCATGCATTCACTGAAACATCTGAATTATAACTCATTAGATAAAAATCATGTTTACACAGCGGAATCAAATCATCAAGTCAACATTACATTGTTAATGTATCAGACTTCAAATAAAATAAACAATAGAGTTATAATCGAAACTCAAAACATCGCGTTCCCAGTGTTACATCTATCAGAGCATGACACCGACACAACAACTAAACCGACTTATGAGCTAATCCTCACTAAGTCGAAAGCAGCTATCCTCAATCTGAAAATGTCAACAGTAAGGGTGAGTCTCATCACAGTTAACAAATGTTATTGCATCTTAAATAACAATACATCATAGTTATATTATTCACCCAATTTCATCATATTCAGATTATCAGGAACATCCATCATTTACACAAACGTCAACAAAACACATCTTTCAAACAGACAATCATACTCAACATTAATTCAACAAAACACACAATCAACACGTCATCAATATTTATAACACTGGAATACTTCCAATCATGTTATAAAAGTATGCATATGTATGAACTGACACTATGCATGTGGTACCAAAATTCGTGAATCATATCCACAGGACTTCTCTCTACGATACTGCCCTTCAATCGCTCACACCCCACATGGGCACACGATTAACCTCATCAAATGGGAATAACCCATGACCGATCCAACATCATCAAGATACGGCCCTGCCAGCACAGATTCCACACAATGGGAATCATGCCCTTCACTGATCCAACACTCCCTTATGGATACAGTATCATCAATGAACATGAATGAATGCAACATATACAACATACTTATACCATCATCATCATCATTAACATCATCATCATTATCAAGTATGTTCATATATATTAACATCATTCAATCACAATCAATCATCATCATCATCATTAAAGAACATACATGTGTCCATATCAATCATCATCATCAATAAGAAGAACACACATGTATCCACATCATTCCAAAACAATCAATCAACATCATACAATTCTCAACAATTCATCACATCCTAATGTTTCTCAAAAACAACATCTTATATTGTTACATTTCATCATATATGTCAACAATACATCATCCAATTAAACAAATCGTCACATGATTAATATTTCAACATAGCATGTATTTAACACATCTCATCACATATATGTACAATACATCGTTCACCAAGAAATAAAATCATATTTAAGAATAATTGGATTCACACCTCATTCCATCATTTAAACACGTAGGCTATCTCATAAGATTCATCGTACTCGAAACGGCACTAAAAACGGACCTACGGTTCGAAAGTTACACATCATTTAACTTTTCCAAGAAAACAACTAACGCTACAGCACGCGGCGCAACCAAAGTTCGCGGCGCGACCTGAAGCACACAAACACGTTCGTGGCGCCAACCTATGCACGCGGCGCGATGTGAGAAAACAAGTACGCCTTCGCGGCGCCAACACTAGGACGCGGCGCGAACTGGCGATTTCACAGACTTTCGGGTCTGCGTCAGATCCTGCGATCTGACTCAATCTGAGTCCAAAACTGACTCTAAACGTCATATACAGGCAGTTAATCATCAATTGCATCATTATTCATCATCACACATCAAAACAACACATAATCAATCAATAATCCATGCAATTTTCATCAATTCATAACCTCCCTAAACCCGACATATAATCCAATTGACTCAACAACATCCCTAATCAATATTATTATCCAAGAATACGATAATAGATGATAAACGGAGAGTCCCCCCTTACCTTAGCCAAGAGTTCTTGATTGGTCTCTCCCTCCATTGCTCCTCTTCACGTACCAGCTTTCCAATCCCTCATCTCCTCTGCTCTGCCTTTCACGTTCCTTTCTCTTATTCCCAATTCTTATTATTTTATAAAATAAACTTTTATTGGAATAAGACCTTTACTAACATAACACCCCCTCATTCCTTAACATCTCACATGGCCCAACACCATAAACCATCCTTTTCCAATTAAATCCCACAAACCACATATAATTCTAATTATTAATTAAATTTCCATTAAAAATTAAAATATACGGGTGTTACACAGGCAGCCAAACAAGGGAATAGGGGGTAGCGAAAATGGAATCTGTGTTTTATAAGGGGGGAATCTAACAAAAAAAACTAATAGGGGGAAAACCGAATCTCGCCCTAATGGCAGGGGGTGAATATGTATTATCCCTATGTTTTACTTACATATTTTATATAAACTTTTGAAGTTTTAATCGAGTTGTAGAATCTAAGAGTAATTTTTTATATGTTTTAATTGATAGATATTTTCCTCTCAGACCGAAGTGTTATCATGGACACAATCTATTGAGAAACACTATGGTATTATTGTCATTGCCATTTGTTCTAATATAACAAATGGGCAAAGAAGGGGGAAACACATTGATTATGGACTCTGAGAGGGGAGAAAACTACAAAAACCAAAAACCGTCTTAAGTCACTTGTAGTATAAGAGTTAAATACTCATTTAAGTTTAGATCTGTGCCAAACAGTAGACAAATAGATGTGGAATTCATAATCATGATCTAATTAAGGATTTAGTTGGTCATAACATATTAGGGGAACTAAAATCCGTTGAAAGATTGTCTGTGAATGAAATGACAAAATAGCGCATGGCGCTGAGGTACATAGTGAATGCATTGAAAGATAGAGATTATGATAGTATGACGACTACGAAGCATGTGTATTAGGCAAGATCAACATACCAATCTATTATTAGAGGCCCATATACGGAAATACAACATCTATTAAACCTATTTCATGATGAGATAGACATGTGGTGAACCAAAAACATAAAGGAATCAAATGTTATTGTTGATAATATTCTAGACACGTCTTGATATGTGAAGTAATTGAACATGTTTCATATGATTTTGATCTTTAAATCTATATACAACACTAACAAGTATCGGCTCTCACTACTTGAGATCATTGGTGTTATGTATACAGAGTTGTCTTTCTCGGTTGGGTTTGCCTACTTAAAACATGAAAGGGAGGAAAACTTCACATGGACACTAGAGAAGCAGAAGGATTTGTTCACTTCTAAGAATTTTCTTCCCAAGGCCATGGTGACAAATCAAGATCTTGCCCCGATGAATGTCATCGAATTTGTGTTCCAATCCTCGTTTTATCTCTTGCGTGCATTCCATATTTCAAAAAATGTTAATTCGAAGTGCTAGGAGTACGTCGAGGCCAATAGGAAAGAGTATGTTATATATCAATGAAACAAAGTCATGTATTCAAATAGTGTGTTTGAGTAACATTTGCATCATTTTGAGGTAGTATATACTGATATCTCTTCATTTGTTGATTATGTGCACCAAACATGGTTGACATCCTATAAATTGTTGCATGGACTAACCAAGTCACCCATTTAGGGAACCCGACAACAAAAGGTACATTTTATAACCTTGTGATTTTAATATTATTATACAAATATTTATCTATTTATTTATTACATCTTTTTATAATATTATTTTATAGGGTTGAAACCACTCACTGGAGACTAAAAACATGTTGAATACTAGTCGAGGAGATTTGTGCAGATGTTGGGATGCTACCAACATTATATTGAACATTGATATAACACTCCATTTTACTCGATATTGCATAGCCTCATCTCGAAATAGTGTATATAACACATTGCAAAGGAGTTAGAAAGGGTAAAAAGAGTTGGTGCTGACAAAATTGTATGTGGTTGCTTCATTAAGATGACGCATGGGTTATCTTATGTATATGAACTTCCAAGTCTTCAAATACAAAGTTACCTGATTCCATGGGAATCCATTCGTGTGTGTTTGAAGGAAATTACATATTGAAGACCATGAAGTTGTAAGTTTAAGAGTGCGCCTAAGAGGGAGGGTGAATTAGGTTTTCAAAGATTTATCCGGTTTTTAGAATACTTGTACTTATTTTTGGTTAAGTGTTTGAAGGTTTTTGAATGGTTCTTTTCTTTTCTTGATAATAGTGATGAAAGCGATAAATTGCGGAAAGGTAAAGAACACAACTATATATACTGGTTCCCCTCACAATCCGAGAGTACTCCAGTCCCCTTTCAAACACGAAAGAGATTTTACTATTGTTAGATCTTTGTACAAGCCTATACCAAGACTCCTCCTACAATCTTCTAACAAAACCACCAAGAACAATCCTCTTGGATTTTTCACTAACTTGTTTCCAACAATCCTGGACAACAAGATCTCAACCACCAAGAACAATCTTCTTGGATTTACTATCTTGATTATGAGAACAATCCTCTCACTAATCAATAACCCTTGCTTCCAACAATCCTGGATAGCAAGTCAATAATAATGAATATATTTGAGTAGAAATGTTAATGAACATATATCAATCTATAAGATTGATCTTCTCTTTCAAGCAAGACAATTTACAATGATATAATAGTGCTCAAGTGTTTATGTATGAATGAGAAACTTTTCTAACAATGTGTAGAAAAAGTTTCAATGAAAGTTCAAGTATGAAACACTTGTATGAAAATATATGATGAAAATATATGATCAAAAATGTGGTAAATTGTAATGAAAGAGGTGAGATTTAAATCTGAAGTTTATGGTATTTATATAGGTATTTACACCCTTTAGAAAGAGTATAAAATGATCAACCAATGCAATGTTTAAGGTTTGAGAATATAATTTCGTTTGGGTGAAAACATGCAATGGAAAAACACACTGGTTCAGTAGGAACCGGTTCCTGCATAGGACAACCCGGTTCCTGCTGAACGTTACAGCAGAAATATTCAAATTTTGAACTGAGGAACCGGTTCCCACCTAGGGACAACCCGGTTCCCCATAGTAAACCACATAATGCTGAAAACTGAGAATGCTAGTGTCATACCCCAAAATTTGCCCTCATATATTTACAAACGCCATTTTATTTCGAATAAATGAATTGGCACAGTTGGTAAGGATTTGAGCGTGAATGGTACAATAGCGCGAGGTCCCGTGTTCGAGTCCCACTACTAACATTTTTTTTATTTTATTTGTTACTAATTTAATTTTTGTTTTAAATTACTTTTTCTAAAAATCACAAAAAGTTGTTTTTTATTTGCAATTAATTTTCATAGTTTTTTACTTTAGAAAGATTTTAAATTCTACACTTTTTTTACATTTTAGGTTAGTTTTTTAATTGATTAAATATAATCATAAGAACTCAATTAAAACAATTCCTTTTATTTGGGCTTTTGGTCATTTTTAATTAATTTTGGTCCATTAAATTTAACCTAATTTTGTATATTATAAATAGGAACAAAACCCTGATCTCAGGGGGGGATTGATTCACGTACATACACTCTTACAGCTTTTTTTTAACCCTTATATTCCCTCCCCCACTCTAATATTCCACGCCGTATCTCCACTTTCATACACTGTAAACAAACCACACAGACCGATCAAAAAGACCTCACTTCCACACAAAAAAAGTCACAAGCAAGCTTGCAATTTCACCATGGCAACCGCGACTCCGCCGTCCAACACAGAACAACGCACCACCAACAACGTCAAATCAATAATCATCAACAGAAATCCGCAGTCGGAAAAAGAAGCAGTGGGAGAACAAATGTAAAGCCGCTGCCAACAAACAACAACCACAAACACCACTATCATCACCGATTTTGCTAAGCCATATTCTCAACTCAATCTTTTAGATCCAAATTTGATACATGTCTAAAGGTACAAACCAAGAGAAGAAGAGGAAACTTCCATACTCCGCCGCAAGACCCACCGTTTCACCATCCGCTTCCGACGAAGACACGACCAATGTTCAACGCCACCCTTGAAGACACCGCGACGGCGCTCGCCGTCCGCCCCTGCACAGCGCCGCAACCACTACTCTCGACCGGATTACAACACAGATGCGTAGCCATCACCGTGGATCTCACAAATCTGGTCATAGCACCTCTGTCCTCCGCGAAACACAACGCTCACAAATCTACTCTGTACCGCCTCACATGGAGCACCGCTTCAGCTACAGTTTTCGATGCCTCCGTAAGTATCTTCATTCTTTTTGTTTACTGCTAATTTGGATGTGTGTTGCTTTGTTGTTGGGTCTGACATATATAGGAGACTTGTGATCTATAAACTGAGAAAAATCATTTATGTTATGTCTTTTATATATAAGAAGAAAGCTTGTATTTGTTTGTGTGTTTGTTTCATGAGCGTGAGAAAGAATGAAAAGTTTTCCTTGAATTTACACTAATGAAAACAATGGTAATGGTTTATAGTTGTTTGTTTTCTCTATCTATTTTCCACGTGAAGCATAGGAGAAGATATTTTGTTAAATTAAGTTAGAAAATTATTAATTTTTGATTGTGTCACCTAATTGTATCAGTATAAAAAAAAAATCATGGCTACTGTGTCCACATGTTTGGTTTCACTTTTGATTTCATTTCTTTGTAGTTTTTTTTAGTATCATTATCATTTTCATAAAAAATAAAATATTTCATTTAGATTGTTATTTAGAATGTATAGATAAAAAATACAAAAAAATATATATACAGTTTGGCTTAATATTTTGTTTAAATTTTAATTTTCTTAGAATTAAATGTTTTAGATATCTCAATTAATTAATGTTGTTAATATTCTCGACATTTTCTCGTCTATTATTTTATGCATTATTACTACCATTTTCTTGTTTATTACGAGGTACATCTGAGCTGTTCATCTATTCTTGCAAATATTCGCAAAATTCATCCTCAATCTCCTACCATCCAGATCTAACGCACACAAAGCTGAAGGTTTACCATGCACCCTAAAGGCGCCCAAGCAACCCTATCAGATCAAATACAAAGCTAAGTACCCTCATTTCTTTTTTTAACTATTATCTTTATATTTATTTATTCTTTGTTTTTAGGGTTAATCTCTTTGCCCTCGAATCTGATAATACACTCACGCCTTATTTGTTTCCTTGCTCATTCCTAATGGTCAGAGTCGATGCTTCTGGCAAACCCTTGCCCTCAACCCTGTCAGGCAAATGCCAAGCTGAGTACCTTCTCCCTATTTTATTTTTAAATTATTATCCTATTTTCTTTTGTAGTTAATGCGGTTTGCCCTCGAATTTGATAATGCACTCACTATATGTTTTCTGTCTTGTCTTTTTCCTTTTCAGGGTTTGTCGACCGCCGAAGCTACAAGTTTGGTAACCCTAAACCCTAACCTTATATTTTCCTGCTTTATTATTACTTGTGTCAAACCCTGATTAAGGGATCCGCTGGTTTCATTGTCCCCTCCCCCGTATTACTGTTTCTTGCCTTATATTATTTGCGTGGTTAGTAATTTAGGGAGTGATAACCTCGAATTGAACCTAGAATGACTAATTACAAGATAAATAACTGAATCAAATCACGTGATTGGTGCACACACGCACGCTTTTGGGGTAACCTCTTTGTTGCCTTGTTGCCTGTTGCATGTTGCCTTTATGTTTTTTTGCAGAATAAGCCAAGTCCCTCGAATACGAGGATACCTCAGCCATGTTGCCTCGATTAAAGGTCATGGTCCCTAATGATGCTGCCTTCGATACACAAATGACCTCGACCCTTGAAAGTTGCCTACGGAAAAAGGCTGAGGTATCCTCTGGTTGCCTACGAATAAGGCTTATTCTGATCCTTACCTTAGACTACCTGCCCTTCTATGGCATGGGACAGTCTTATGGCAAAGGGTGCTTCGACGACCCTTCAACCTCCAAACGAAAGGCTTCCTGCCCTCTTATGGCAAGGATAGACCCTTTCATTCTGAAAGGCTAAAAAGAGACCTATCATCTGAGTTTAAGGTAATTGCCCCTAATTGCCTTGCAATGCTCAAACTTTCATTATATTCTTTCTCATAATTTTTCAAAAGGGCTACGCTCATTTACGAGCTAAAGTCCCTATCTTTTTCATCTACATTTTCTAAACAAACGAGCAAGCAAAGCAATTAAGAGCCCATGGAAAACCATGGATGCAAAGGGTGCCTTACACCTTCCCTTTGCATAAATTACCCCCCGAACTTAGATTTCTTTAAAAGGTTTTTTTCTGTTTCTTTTTGCCTTTCTGAATTTGTTTGGATAAAATAAAAGTCGGTGGCGACTCATGCTTAACCGCGACATTTCGATTATAAAAGTCAGTTCACCATATTACAGAACTGGCGACTCTGCTGGGGACTAATTTCGATAAAAGAGGGGTTACCTTAAAAGTTTAGGATTCACTTTAAATGTTTTCTATTGTTTGTTTTGCTTGTTTTAACTTCCAAGGCTGTTTTGGGAATTCTGCTGTGTGAAAGGTCCTACACCCGGATCTAGTGTACCTTAGGTATGTGGCATGAGACCAGGGAGGCTGTACGACATGTATCGTTATGGTTGAACTGGTGGCCACCGTTAGTGCGACGCTTTGGTTTGTCCTGATGGCCCTTGAATATGATCGAGGAGACATTTGGCTACCGCGTGGTGTCACAAGCACTAATTCGCCCTTAGAACCTTAGTTGAACTTGACTTTGGCCTATAGGAAGTAGCGAGATAGCTGGCTTTGGATTCTTGACTGAAGCCGGTTGATACTCGATGCTACACTCATTGAGATTAGACTCAAGGGATGCTTTTGGCTGGCCGATTGAGTGCTATGTTGAGACAATGCCCACGAGAAAGATCAGGGATATGAGCACCATAGAACCCGGTTACTTTTTAGGACAGGTTGAACCAACTAAACGAAAGGAAGAAGGGTATATACCTATGAACTTCATGCAAGCCTACCCTTAAGGCAATTGTGTGACTTGTGTGACTTGTTTGTGTTTGCTACTAACCTTCGTTTCCCCGCAGGTTTTGTTGAAAGGACTTGTTTGTCCTTACCATCGCACACTAAGTCTAACGAATTGCATTCGCATAACATCATGACATCATGACATCATAAGCATAACATGATTTAACTAACCCTTTCAAGGATCTTAGGAATTTAGGGCGCACAATTTCAGGTGCCCTTATCAAGGACTGAATTCCTATCTAGGGGCAAGAGGATTTATTTTCCTCTGGCCACGTACCTTCCAATTCAAAGACACCGCACCTATCAAAGGGCAAGAGGATTTACTTTCCTCTTGCTATGTATCTTCAAATTCAAAAGTGTCCTGAATCAGAGGCGATGACCCACTCGATATGGTGAGCTCGACTCTCAAAGAAGGATGTTCAAAAACGAAATTCAGAATTCTTCAAACAAAGATGCAACCAAATCATTTTCTAAAGTTGCTAACTAAATTCCTAAAGATCTTTGAAAGTATTGCATTTGCATTCATGACATCGCATATTCCTAACCTTGTTTTCAGGTTCCGCCTCGACAATCATTCCTCTCAGATATAATCGAGCTGGAGATTCATTCTGACAAGCCCTATTTACATTCCAAAACTTCGTCAAAATAACTCATCGACTCTAACAAGCAAGCATTCTCTATCAGATATGGTCTAATATATGATCCGTTCCGGTATCTCCAGTCAGATATGGTCTAATGTACGACTCGTTCTGACATTCCTCAACAGATATAGTCCAATGTAGGACTCGTTCTGACATTATAACAGATATGGTCTAATGAATGACTCGTTCTGACATCCTTCATCAGATATGGTCTAATGCATGGCTCATTCTGATTGTTCTCCTTCAGATATGGTTTAATGAATAACTCGTTCTGATTTCCCACTTCCAGATATGGTCTAATGTATGACCCGTTCTGGCATTCCTCTTCAGATATGGTTTAATGAATAACTCGTTCTGATGTCCTATGTCAGATACATTCCGGAAGCTCGAATCCCGGATACTCTGAATCTCTACACCAGTTCCACAACAACGAATAAAGCCAGACGTACCCAAGCATCAATTCACCGAGATCAATATGTCATTGGTTCAAGCATTACAACATCTATTGAAGATCGAATTTATTACTCTGAGGGACCCTCCTAAAAATGCTAACACCTCCACTCCTGACTATAAACTCAACGCGAGGTGCGCGTGCCATTCCAACAGTCCTGGACATTACAAAAACAATTGCTGGACATTGAAGAATAAGATTCAAGATCTGATCAATGATGGAGAAATCTAATTCACCCCTCTTGAGACTCCTGTGGTGACCGCCGCTCTTATGCCTAGTCATGACAAGACTGATTGAGATCTAGACGGACGAACTATGGGATCATTAGATCTACTTTCATGTGCAATTTCTATTCTGTTTGTTTAAACATTTGACTCATGATAGACATTATCTGTTTTAATAATCATCATCAGTGCATTGCATATGTTTGTCTTGAATAAATTATTTCGTTATCACTCATTTTTAATTATGTCTTTATTCCGCATATGTTTTTGTGGTATTCAACTCCTGCCAAGCTGTAAGCCTTCTGAGGGAGGATGACGAAAACGATACCGCAACCTCATACAGTATGCTTTCGAGCGGACTATGCTAACAATGTACAGGCATTGTTTCGATTCCTAAATAGTGGAGATATAAGGATGATAATCCCTCGTCAACCCCTTTGAGCCTAAGAAGTAGAAGTTTATTTCTTGTACTAATTCAAAACCCTCGATCATAACCTGGGGCAGGGTAGTTCTCAGTTAATCTAGCTGTGCATTCTATTTTAAGAGAATCATTTAGTACACCTTTCAACAAAGGTTTCAATCATAAACGTTCAACCATACACATCAAATAAGTGTTGGAGATGTCAATCAAAAGACAATGATGGTTCATCAATCATTAAGCAACGCAGTCAATATCTTTCAAAAGGAAAAAAAATGAAAAAACAAAGAAAAGCCTGCTAAGTCAAAAATCAAAAAGGTGACTTAGGCAAAAATCAAGGCATCCCGCTGACTGTAAGCTCAAAATAGACAGTTTAGGCAAAAGTTAGGGATATCAAAAAGATGAAAAAAAAAAGAGAGAAGTCAATAAATTCTTGAACAACTCAAAGTTGTGACTACCAAAAGGAAGAAGTGACTGCCATCTCAAAAAGTTCTCTTTGTTTGCGAACCATCAACATTATCAAAGGCGCAAATCCAAAAGTCTCTTGGAACCTGAATGCATAAGTCGAACCAACTGAACTTAGGAATGAAGAACATCACGAAGAAGGGGATGGGTATAAATAAACTTTGAGCCTTTATCTTTTGTTTCTTAAAACCGTGAACCAAGCCACGTTACAACCCTTGAAAGTCCTAACTGAAGCATGGTTAGTTCGAAAGCATACTGTCACCAAAAAGGTATCCCGACTCCTTAAGGTTTACTAAAATGCTGAGTGGATATTTCGCTTCTACAAAAAATAGCATGTTTTACAAATATCACGCTTTTACATCTCTTGTTTTAATGTTTTTCAAAACTCAAGACAAATGTATGCATTGCATCTCATGAATTCATTATTAAACATATTCTGCTACATAATTTCAAACGTTAGCAACAGAAAGAACTTGCACAGGGTACAACTAACGATTGAAAGTTATCCCGACAGACAAGATTACTCCAAGAAGCAATGTCTCCTACGCACACGAGGGGCATGACACGTTTTGCCCAATCAATCTGGGGCAATCAAGTCAAGATTCCAAGAATCTCTCAAAAGCCAAACAGTCAGGGGCATCATCCTAAGATTACGATTACTAGGGGCATGTCGCCTACAATATACACTTCATAAAGTCCTCGCGAGGTGAATCTCTTCAAGTTCCTACTAGCAGGGGCAAATCTATGAAAGTCCAGTTTGACATCTTGATCAATACTCAGTGGTGTGTCCCAATCAAATCTAGGAATGGTAGTTACTATAATACTGGGGGCAACCTTCACCCATGTCTCCCCATAGAGCCGCGTTCACAAGATCATATCCCCACAGAGCAATCCTCAAGAAGATATCTTCAAATAACTCTCGTCCCGACAAAGACATAGCTCCTCAACAGAGTTCACATCTTTGACATCGTCTGTTCCCCGACCTGCTTCTCTGCTCCAAACATGTTTTGTTAAATCCCCAGTCAGGGTATATAAAGTTACTGATCATCCCCAAGCAGAAATTATAAATCCCCAGCTGAGCATCCTCAAGACGAAATCAAACATCAAAAACACAAAGACCTGGAGATTTATTTTCTCGACGAAGATAACATAAATCATATTCGCATACCACATGACACAAACATACATCGCATACATCACTGCATAACAAATCCATAACATATGAAGTTTCTCATTTATTTTGAGATACTCATTACATAAACACATGCATCATGACATAAGAAAACTAACCTCTACTTTTCAGGATACTACTACCTCTATTTTCAAGTATTAAGTCGACAACTTTGACGGTTCCTTAATATATCAAGAGTTAAGTCGACACCTTTGACGGTTCCTTAACGACATACTTCAGATATAAGTCGACACCTTTGACGGTTCCTTATACAATCTATCTACATATCTGAGTCGATACCTTTGACGGTGCCTCAATGATATGCTTCAGAGTTAAGTCGATACCTTTGACGGTTCCTTAACAACCCACATCAAGAGTTAAGTCGACACCTTTGACGGTTCCTTAACGACATACTTCAGATATAAGTCGACACCTTTGACGGTTCCTTATACAATCTATCTACATATCTGAGTCGATACCTTTGACGGTGCCTCAATGATATGCTTCAGAGTTAAGTCGATACCTTTGACGGTTCCTTAACAACCCACATCAAGAGTTAAGTCGACACCTTTGACGGTTCCTTAACGACATACTTCAGATATAAGTCGACACCTTTGACGGTTCCTTATACAATCTATCCGCATATCTGAGTCGATACCTTTGACGGTGCCTCAACAATATGCTTCGAATTTAAGTCGATACCTTTGACGGTTCCTTAAATAACCCAACACAGAGTTGAGTCGATACCTTTGACAGTTCCTCAACATTCAAAAGAGGGAAGACAGCAAAAGCAGAAATTGCGTAACAATCTATACTCCAACAACTATCAGATGGCATCTACAAGCCCATCTCCGACAAAAGTCCCTACTTCAAATAGGGCAAATTTCTTGGTATTCTAGTGTTCAATCCTCTTCCACCTTCAGATTCCGACTGGCGTACAAACCACTCTACATCTTCAGGTTTAAGAAAATTGAAAAGGGGCAACTGTCATACCCCAAAATTTGCCCTCATATATTTACAAACGCCATTTTATTTCGAATAAGTGAATTGGCACAGTTGGTAAGGATTTGAGCGTGAATGGTACAATAGCGCGAGGTCCCGTGTTCGAGTCCCACTACTAACATTTTTTTTATTTTATTTGTTACTAATTTAATTTTTGTTTTAAATTACTTTTTCTAAAAATCACAAAAAGTTGTTTTTTATTTGCAATTAATTTTCATAGTTTTTTACTTTAGAAAGATTTTAAATTCTACACTTTTTTTACATTTTAGGTTAGTTTTTTAATTGATTAAATATAATCATAAGAACTCAATTAAAACAATTCCTTTTATTTGGGCTTTTGGTCATTTTTAATTAATTTTGGTCCATTAAATTTAACCTAATTTTGTATATTATAAATAGGAACAAAACCCTGATCTCAGGGGGGGATTGATTCACGTACATACACTCTTACAGCTTTTTTTTAACCCTTATATTCCCTCCCCCACTCTAATATTCCACGCCGTATCTCCACTTTCATACACTGTAAACAAACCACACAGACCGATCAAAAAGACCTCACTTCCACACAAAAAAAGTCACAAGCAAGCTTGCAATTTCACCATGGCAACCGCGACTCCGCCGTCCAACACAGAACAACGCACCACCAACAACGTCAAATCAATAATCATCAACAGAAATCCGCAGTCGGAAAAAGAAGCAGTGGGAGAACAAATGTAAAGCCGCTGCCAACAAACAACGACCACAAACACCACTATCATCACCGATTTTGCTAAGCCATATTCTCAACTCAATCTTTTAGATCCAAATTTGATACATGTCTAAAGGTACAAACCAAGAGAAGAAGAGGAAACTTCCATACTCCGCCGCAAGACCCACCGTTTCACCATCCGCTTCCGACGAAGACACGACCAATGTTCAACGCCGCCCTTGAAGACACCGCGACGGCGCTCGCCGTCCGCCCCTGCACAGCGCCGCAGCCACTACTCTCGACCGGATTACAACACGGATGCGTAGCCATCACCGTGGATCTCACAAATCTGGTCATAGCACCTCTGTCCTCCGCGAAACACAACGCTCACAAATCTACTCTGTACCGCCTCACATGGAGCACCGCTTCAGCTACAGTTTTCGATGCCTCCGTAAGTATCTTCATTCTTTTTGTTTACTGCTAATTTGGATGTGTGTTGCTTTGTTGTTGGGTCTGACATATATAGGAGACTTGTGATCTATAAACTGAGAAAAATCATTTATGTTATGTCTTTTATATATAAGAAGAAAGCTTGTATTTGTTTGTGTGTTTGTTTCATGAGCGTGAGAAAGAATGAAAAGTTTTCCTTGAATTTACACTAATGAAAACAATGGTAATGGTTTATAGTTGTTTGTTTTCTCTATCTATTTTCCACGTGAAGCATAGGAGAAGATATTTTGTTAAATTAAGTTAGAAAATTATTAATTTTTGATTGTGTCACCTAATTGTATCAGTATAAAAAAAAAAATCATGGCTACTGTGTCCACATGTTTGGTTTCACTTTTGATTTCATTTCTTTGTAGTTTTTTTTAGTATCATTATCATTTTCATAAAAAATAAAATATTTCATTTAGATTGTTATTTAGAATGTATAGATAAAAAATACAAAAAAATATATATACAGTTTGGCTTAATATTTTGTTTAAATTTTAATTTTCTTAGAATTAAATGTTTTAGATATCTCAATTAATTAATGTTGTTAATATTCTCGACATTTTCTCGTCTATTATTTTATGCATTATTACTACCATTTTCTTGTTTATTACGAGGTACATCTGAGCTGTTCATCTATTCTTGCAAATATTCGCAAAATTCATCCTCAATCTCCTACCATCCAGATCTAACGCACACAAAGCTGAAGGTTTACCATGCACCCTAAAGGCGCCCAAGCAACCCTATCAGATCAAATACAAAGCTAAGTACCCTCATTTCTTTTTTTAACTATTATCTTTATATTTATTTATTCTTTGTTTTTAGGGTTAATCTCTTTGCCCTCGAATCTGATAATACACTCACGCCTTATTTGTTTCCTTGCTCATTCCTAATGGTCAGAGTCGATGCTTCTGGCAAACCCTTGCCCTCAACCCTGTCAGGCAAATGCCAAGCTGAGTACCTTCTCCCTATTTTATTTTTAAATTATTATCCTATTTCTTTTGTAGTTAATGCGGTTTGCCCTCGAATTTGATAATGCACTCACTATATGTTTTCTGTCTTGTCTTTTTCCTTTTCAGGGTTTGTCGACCGCCGAAGCTACAAGTTTGGTAACCCTAAACCCTAACCTTATATTTTCCTGCTTTATTATTACTTGTGTCAAACCCTGATTAAGGGATCCGCTGGTTTCATTGTCCCCTCCCCCGTATTACTGTTTCTTGCCTTATATTATTTGCGTGGTTAGTAATTTAGGGAGTGATAACCTCGAATTGAACCTAGAATGACTAATTACAAGATAAATAACTGAATCAAATCACGTGATTGGTGCACACACGCACGCTTTTGGGGTAACCTCTCTGTTGCCTTGTTGCCTGTTGCCTGTTGCCTTTATGTTTTTTTGCAGAATAAGCCAAGTCCCTCGAATACGAGGATACCTCAGCCATGTTGCCTCGATTAAAGGTCATGGTCCCTAATGATGCTGCCTTCGATACACAAATGACCTCGACCCTTGAAAGTTGCCTACGGAAAAAGGCTGAGGTATCCTCTGGTTGCCTACGAATAAGGCTTATTCTGATCCTTACCTTAGACTACCTGCCCTTCTATGGCATGGGACAGTCTTATGGCAAAGGGTGCTTCGACGACCCTTCAACCTCCAAACGAAAGGCTTCCTGCCCTCTTATGGCAAGGATAGACCCTTTCATTCTGAAAGGCTAAAAAGAGACCTATCATCTGAGTTTAAGGTAATTGCCCCTAATTGCCTTGCAATGCTCAAACTTTCATTATATTCTTTCTCATAATTTTTCAAAAGGGCTACGCTCATTTACGAGCTAAAGTCCCTATCTTTTTCATCTACATTTTCTAAACAAACGAGCAAGCAAAGCAATTAAGAGCCCATGGAAAACCATGGATGCAAAGGGTGCCTTACACCTTCCCTTTGCATAAATTACCCCCCGAACTTAGATTTCTTTAAAAGGTTTTTTTCTGTTTCTTTTTGCCTTTCTGAATTTGTTTGGATAAAATAAAAGTCGGTGGCGACTCATGCTTAACCGCGACATTTCGATTATAAAAGTCAGTTCACCATATTACAGAACTGGCGACTCTGCTGGGGACTAATTTCGATAAAAGAGGGGTTACCTTAAAAGTTTAGGATTCACTTTAAATGTTTTCTATTGTTTGTTTTGCTTGTTTTAACTTCCAAGGCTGTTTTGGGAATTCTGCTGTGTGAAAGGTCCTACACCCGGATCTAGTGTACCTTAGGTATGTGGCATGAGACCAGGGAGGCTGTACGACATGTATCGTTATGGTTGAACTGGTGGCCACCGTTAGTGCGACGCTTTGGTTTGTCCTGATGGCCCTTGAATATGATCGAGGAGACATTTGGCTACCGCGTGGTGTCACAAGCACTAATTCGCCCTTAGAACCTTAGTTGAACTTGACTTTGGCCTATAGGAAGTAGCGAGATAGCTGGCTTTGGATTCTTGACTGAAGCCGGTTGATACTCGATGCTACACTCATTGAGATTAGACTCAAGGGATGCTTTTGGCTGGCCGATTGAGTGCTATGTTGAGACAATGCCCACGAGAAAGATCAGGGATATGAGCACCATAGAACCCGGTTACTTTTTAGGACAGGTTGAACCAACTAAACGAAAGGAAGAAGGGTATATACCTATGAACTTCATGCAAGCCTACCCTTAAGGCAATTGTGTGACTTGTGTGACTTGTTTGTGTTTGCTACTAACCTTCGTTTCCCCGCAGGTTTTGTTGAAAGGACTTGTTTGTCCTTACCATCGCACACTAAGTCTAACGAATTGCATTCGCATAACATCATGACATCATGACATCATAAGCATAACATGATTTAACTAACCCTTTCAAGGATCTTAGGAATTTAGGGCGCACAATTTCAGGTGCCCTTATCAAGGACTGAATTCCTATCTAGGGGCAAGAGGATTTATTTTCCTCTGGCCACGTACCTTCCAATTCAAAGACACCGCACCTATCAAAGGGCAAGAGGATTTACTTTCCTCTTGCTATGTATCTTCAAATTCAAAAGTGTCCTGAATCAGAGGCGATGACCCACTCGATATGGTGAGCTCGACTCTCAAAGAAGGATGTTCAAAAACGAAATTCAGAATTCTTCAAACAAAGATGCAACCAAATCATTTTCTAAAGTTGCTAACTAAATTCCTAAAGATCTTTGAAAGTATTGCATTTGCATTCATGACATCGCATATTCCTAACCTTGTTTTCAGGTTCCGCCTCGACAATCATTCCTCTCAGATATAATCGAGCTGGAGATTCATTCTGACAAGCCCTATTTACATTCCAAAACTTCGTCAAAATAACTCATCGACTCTAACAAGCAAGCATTCTCTATCAGATATGGTCTAATATATGATCCGTTCCGGTATCTCCAGTCAGATATGGTCTAATGTACGACTCGTTCTGACATTCCTCAACAGATATAGTCCAATGTAGGACTCGTTCTGACATTATAACAGATATGGTCTAATGAATGACTCGTTCTGACATCCTTCATCAGATATGGTCTAATGCATGGCTCATTCTGATTGTTCTCCTTCAGATATGGTTTAATGAATAACTCGTTCTGATTTCCCACTTCCAGATATGGTCTAATGTATGACCCGTTCTGGCATTCCTCTTCAGATATGGTTTAATGAATAACTCGTTCTGATGTCCTATGTCAGATACATTCCGGAAGCTCGAATCCCGGATACTCTGAATCTCTACACCAGTTCCACAACAACGAATAAAGCCAGACGTACCCAAGCATCAATTCACCGAGATCAATATGTCATTGGTTCAAGCATTACAACATCTATTGAAGATCGAATTTATTACTCTGAGGGACCCTCCTAAAAATGCTAACACCTCCACTCCTGACTATAAACTCAACGCGAGGTGCGCGTGCCATTCCAACAGTCCTGGACATTACAAAAACAATTGCTGGACATTGAAGAATAAGATTCAAGATCTGATCAATGATGGAGAAATCTAATTCACCCCTCTTGAGACTCCTGTGGTGACCGCCGCTCTTATGCCTAGTCATGACAAGACTGATTGAGATCTAGACGGACGAACTATGGGATCATTAGATCTACTTTCATGTGCAATTTCTATTCTGTTTGTTTAAACATTTGACTCATGATAGACATTATCTGTTTTAATAATCATCATCAGTGCATTGCATATGTTTGTCTTGAATAAATTATTTCGTTATCACTCATTTTTAATTATGTCTTTATTCCGCATATGTTTTTGTGGTATTCAACTCCTGCCAAGCTGTAAGCCTTCTGAGGGAGGATGACGAAAACGATACCGCAACCTCATACAGTATGCTTTCGAGCGGACTATGCTAACAATGTACAGGCATTGTTTCGATTCCTAAATAGTGGAGATATAAGGATGATAATCCCTCGTCAACCCCTTTGAGCCTAAGAAGTAGAAGTTTATTTCTTGTACTAATTCAAAACCCTCGATCATAACCTGGGGCAGGGTAGTTCTCAGTTAATCTAGCTGTGCATTCTATTTTAAGAGAATCATTTAGTACACCTTTCAACAAAGGTTTCAATCATAAACGTTCAACCATACACATCAAATAAGTGTTGGAGATGTCAATCAAAAGACAATGATGGTTCATCAATCATTAAGCAACGCAGTCAATATCTTTCAAAAGGAAAAAAAATGAAAAAACAAAGAAAAGCCTGCTAAGTCAAAAATCAAAAAGGTGACTTAGGCAAAAATCAAGGCATCCCGCTGACTGTAAGCTCAAAATAGACAGTTTAGGCAAAAGTTAGGGATATCAAAAAGATGAAAAAAAAAAGAGAGAAGTCAATAAATTCTTGAACAACTCAAAGTTGTGACTACCAAAAGGAAGAAGTGACTGCCATCTCAAAAAGTTCTCTTTGTTTGCGAACCATCAACATTATCAAAGGCGCAAATCCAAAAGTCTCTTGGAACCTGAATGCATAAGTCGAACCAACTGAACTTAGGAATGAAGAACATCACGAAGAAGGGGATGGGTATAAATAAACTTTGAGCCTTTATCTTTTGTTTCTTAAAACCGTGAACCAAGCCACGTTACAACCCTTGAAAGTCCTAACTGAAGCATGGTTAGTTCGAAAGCATACTGTCACCAAAAAGGTATCCCGACTCCTTAAGGTTTACTAAAATGCTGAGTGGATATTTCGCTTCTACAAAAAATAGCATGTTTTACAAATATCACGCTTTTACATCTCTTGTTTTAATGTTTTTCAAAACTCAAGACAAATGTATGCATTGCATCTCATGAATTCATTATTAAACATATTCTGCTACATAATTTCAAACGTTAGCAACAGAAAGAACTTGCACAGGGTACAACTAACGATTGAAAGTTATCCCGACAGACAAGATTACTCCAAGAAGCAATGTCTCCTACGCACACGAGGGGCATGACACGTTTTGCCCAATCAATCTGGGGCAATCAAGTCAAGATTCCAAGAATCTCTCAAAAGCCAAACAGTCAGGGGCATCATCCTAAGATTACGATTACTAGGGGCATGTCGCCTACAATATACACTTCATAAAGTCCTCGCGAGGTGAATCTCTTCAAGTTCCTACTAGCAGGGGCAAATCTATGAAAGTCCAGTTTGACATCTTGATCAATACTCAGTGGTGTGTCCCAATCAAATCTAGGAATGGTAGTTACTATAATACTGGGGGCAACCTTCACCCATGTCTCCCCATAGAGCCGCGTTCACAAGATCATATCCCCACAGAGCAATCCTCAAGAAGATATCTTCAAATAACTCTCGTCCCGACAAAGACATAGCTCCTCAACAGAGTTCACATCTTTGACATCGTCTGTTCCCCGACCTGCTTCTCTGCTCCAAACATGTTTTGTTAAATCCCCAGTCAGGGTATATAAAGTTACTGATCATCCCCAAGCAGAAATTATAAATCCCCAGCTGAGCATCCTCAAGACGAAATCAAACATCAAAAACACAAAGACCTGGAGATTTATTTTCTCGACGAAGATAACATAAATCATATTCGCATACCACATGACACAAACATACATCGCATACATCACTGCATAACAAATCCATAACATATGAAGTTTCTCATTTATTTTGAGATACTCATTACATAAACACATGCATCATGACATAAGAAAACTAACCTCTACTTTTCAGGATACTACTACCTCTATTTTCAAGTATTAAGTCGACAACTTTGACGGTTCCTTAATATATCAAGAGTTAAGTCGACACCTTTGACGGTTCCTTAACGACATACTTCAGATATAAGTCGACACCTTTGACGGTTCCTTATACAATCTATCTACATATCTGAGTCGATACCTTTGACGGTGCCTCAATGATATGCTTCAGAGTTAAGTCGATACCTTTGACGGTTCCTTAACAACCCACATCAAGAGTTAAGTCGACACCTTTGACGGTTCCTTAACGACATACTTCAGATATAAGTCGACACCTTTGACGGTTCCTTATACAATCTATCTACATATCTGAGTCGATACCTTTGACGGTGCCTCAATGATATGCTTCAGAGTTAAGTCGATACCTTTGACGGTTCCTTAACAACCCACATCAAGAGTTAAGTCGACACCTTTGACGGTTCCTTAACGACATACTTCAGATATAAGTCGACACCTTTGACGGTTCCTTATACAATCTATCCGCATATCTGAGTCGATACCTTTGACGGTGCCTCAACAATATGCTTCGAATTTAAGTCGATACCTTTGACGGTTCCTTAAATAACCCAACACAGAGTTGAGTCGATACCTTTGACAGTTCCTCAACATTCAAAAGAGGGAAGACAGCAAAAGCAGAAATTGCGTAACAATCTATACTCCAACAACTATCAGATGGCATCTACAAGCCCATCTCCGACAAAAGTCCCTACTTCAAATAGGGCAAATTTCTTGGTATTCTAGTGTTCAATCCTCTTCCACCTTCAGATTCCGACTGGCGTACAAACCACTCTACATCTTCAGGTTTAAGAAAATTGAAAAGGGGCAACTGTCATACCCCAAAATTTGCCCTCATATATTTACAAACGCCATTTTATTTCGAATAAGTGAATTGGCACAGTTGGTAAGGATTTGAGCGTGAATGGTACAATAGCGCGAGGTCCCGTGTTCGAGTCCCACTACTAACATTTTTTTTATTTTATTTGTTACTAATTTAATTTTTGTTTTAAATTACTTTTTCTAAAAATCACAAAAAGTTGTTTTTTATTTGCAATTAATTTTCATAGTTTTTTACTTTAGAAAGATTTTAAATTCTACACTTTTTTTACATTTTAGGTTAGTTTTTTAATTGATTAAATATAATCATAAGAACTCAATTAAAACAATTCCTTTTATTTGGGCTTTTGGTCATTTTTAATTAATTTTGGTCCATTAAATTTAACCTAATTTTGTATATTATAAATAGGAACAAAACCCTGATCTCAGGGGGGATTGATTCACGTACATACACTCTTACAGCTTTTTTTTAACCCTTATATTCCCTCCCCCACTCTAATATTCCACGCCGTATCTCCACTTTCATACACTGTAAACAAACCACACAGACCGATCAAAAAGACCTCACTTCCACACAAAAAAAGTCACAAGCAAGCTTGCAATTTCACCATGGCAACAGCGACTCCGCCGTCCAACACAGAACAACGCACCACCAACAACGTCAAATCAATAATCATCAACAGAAATCCGCAGTCGGAAAAAGAAGCAGTGGGAGAACAAATGTAAAGCCGCTGCCAACAAACAACGACCACAAACACCACTATCATCACCGATTTTGCTAAGCCATATTCTCAACTCAATCTTTTAGATCCAAATTTGATACATGTCTAAAGGTACAAACCAAGAGAAGAAGAGGAAACTTCCATACTCCGCCGCAAGACCCACCGTTTCACCATCCGCTTCCGACGAAGACACGACCAATGTTCAACGCCGCCCTTGAAGACACCGCGACGACGCTCGCCGTCCGCCCCTGCACAGCGCCGCAGCCACTACTCTCGACCGGATTACAACACGGATGCGTAGCCATCACCGTGGATCTCACAAATCTGGTCATAGCACCTCTGTCCTCCGCGAAACACAACGCTCACAAATCTACTCTGTACCGCCTCACATGGAGCACCGCTTCAGCTACAGTTTTCGATGCCTCCGTAAGTATCTTCATTCTTTTTGTTTACTGCTAATTTGGATGTGTGTTGCTTTGTTGTTGGGTCTGACATATATAGGAGACTTGTGATCTATAAACTGAGAAAAATCATTTATGTTATGTCTTTTATATATAAGAAGAAAGCTTGTATTTGTTTGTGTGTTTGTTTCATGAGCGTGAGAAAGAATGAAAAGTTTTCCTTGAATTTACACTAATGAAAACAATGGTAATGGTTTATAGTTGTTTGTTTTCTCTATCTATTTTCCACGTGAAGCATAGGAGAAGATATTTTGTTAAATTAAGTTAGAAAATTATTAATTTTTGATTGTGTCACCTAATTGTATCAGTATAAAAAAAAAATCATGGCTACTGTGTCCACATGTTTGGTTTCACTTTTGATTTCATTTCTTTGTAGTTTTTTTTAGTATCATTATCATTTTCATAAAAAATAAAATATTTCATTTAGATTGTTATTTAGAATGTATAGATAAAAAATACAAAAAAATATATATACAGTTTGGCTTAATATTTTGTTTAAATTTTAATTTTCTTAGAATTAAATGTTTTAGATATCTCAATTAATTAATGTTGTTAATATCTCGACATTTTCTCGTCAATATTATTTTATGCATTATTACTACCATTTTCTTGTTTATTACGAGGTACATCTGAGCTGTTCATCTATTCTTGCAAATATTCGCAAAATTCATCCTCAATCTCCTACCATCCAGATCTAACGCACACAAAGCTGAAGGTTTACCATGCACCCTAAAGGCGCCCAAGCAACCCTATCAGATCAAATACAAAGCTAAGTACCCTCATTTCTTTTTTTAACTATTATCTTTATATTTATTTATTCTTTGTTTTTAGGGTTAATCTCTTTGCCCTCGAATCTGATAATACACTCACGCCTTATTTGTTTCCTTGCTCATTCCTAATGGTCAGAGTCGATGCTTCTGGCAAACCCTTGCCCTCAACCCTGTCAGGCAAATGCCAAGCTGAGTACCTTCTCCCTATTTTATTTTTAAATTATTATCCTATTTTCTTTTGTAGTTAATGCGGTTTGCCCTCGAATTTGATAATGCACTCACTATATGTTTTCTGTCTTGTCTTTTTCCTTTTCAGGGTTTGTCGACCGCCGAAGCTACAAGTTTGGTAACCCTAAACCCTAACCTTATATTTTCCTGCTTTATTATTACTTGTGTCAAACCCTGATTAAGGGATCCGCTGGTTTCATTGTCCCCTCCCCCGTATTACTGTTTCTTGCCTTATATTATTTGCGTGGTTAGTAATTTAGGGAGTGATAACCTCGAATTGAACCTAGAATGACTAATTACAAGATAAATAACTGAATCAAATCACGTGATTGGTGCACACACGCACGCTTTTGGGGTAACCTCTCTGTTGCCTTGTTGCCTGTTGCCTGTTGCCTTTATGTTTTTTTGCAGAATAAGCCAAGTCCCTCGAATACGAGGATACCTCAGCCATGTTGCCTCGATTAAAGGTCATGGTCCCTAATGATGCTGCCTTCGATACACAAATGACCTCGACCCTTGAAATTTGCCTACGGAAAAAGGCTGAGGTATCCTCTGGTTGCCTACGAATAAGGCTTATTCTGATCCTTACCTTAGACTACCTGCCCTTCTATGGCATGGGACAGTCTTATGGCAAAGGATGCTTCGACGACCCTTCAACCTCCAAACGAAAGGCTTCCTGCCCTCTTATGGCAAGGATAGACCCTTTCATTCTGAAAGGCTAAAAAGAGACCTATCATCTGAGTTTAAGGTAATTGCCCCTAATTGCCTTGCAATGCTCAAACTTTCATTATATTCTTTCTCATAATTTTTCAAAAGGGCTACGCTCATTTACGAGCTAAAGTCCCTATCTTTTTCATCTACATTTTCTAAACAAACGAGCAAGCAAAGCAATTAAGAGCCCATGGAAAACCATGGATGCAAAGGGTGCCTTACACCTTCCCTTTGCATAAATTACCCCCCGAACTTAGATTTCTTTAAAAGGTTTTTTTCTGTTTCTTTTTGCCTTTCTGAATTTGTTTGGATAAAATAAAAGTCGGTGGCGACTCATGCTTAACCGCGACATTTCGATTATAAAAGTCAGTTTACCGTATTACAGCTAGGAACCGGTTCCCATCTGGGACAACCCGGTTCCTGGAACCTTTACTTAGGATTTTTACTTTGAAAAAGGTTTCAACAAGAGTTTACTTTGGAGTGAAACTTATGCCATGCATATATAAGTTTGAGTATGTATGAATGAAAGTTTATATGATTTTTGAGCACTAAGAAATATCAATGTAAAAGGAATTTAGCTTGTACCATTATGACATGAAGATCAATCAATCAAAGCTAATCTCCATGAAAGTTGCAATCTTGAACCATAGCTAATTTGATATTTTTGCTCATCCTTTATTGATGCATGCTCATGATAGTTGTCTTCATCAAAACATAGTATTGTAGAAGCTTGCCTTCACATTCTCCCCCTTTTTGATGATGACAACCTTTGAAATATGAAGTGTAACGTTCTTATGTGAATGCTCCCCCTAAATTTGATAACTCCCCCTTGATCAAAGCTCTCCCTTGATTTATAGAGAATATTATTTCTTTGTGGCTGCAAATGTTAGAGACAAGCAAGCATACACATATACACAAATATCTTCTCCCCCTTTGTCATTATCAAAAAGGATGGGAAAAAGATAATTTATTATAAAATATGAACACAATTAATTCTTTACCTATGAGTTTTACCTCATGAGTGACTTCATCAAACATTCATCTTTGATGAATATTATTTTGAAGCCTTTGTCAATGCGAAGAATTCTTCCTTTAAGGTATTCTCCATATGTGAAATCACCCTTGGACTTTATAACTAGATTTGAAAGTTAGTTTAAGTCTTCCATCAAATGCTTAGAACCACCACTTGTCAAAAAAACACCATAGATTTTAAGTGGTCCTTAAGCAAACCTACAAAACAAATTAAGTTTGATTTGGTACCCAATGTGCTTTGGGTCCATCATAGTTAGTTCCTTTCTTAACCCACACATAATGCCCACTTGGTACACTAAAGTTTCTTACATAGCAAGCATTAGGTGTATGACCAATAATACCACAATAAAAACATGTAGGAACAAAATTACTTCTATATCTAGGAACATAAGGTTTCTTTTTAGGAACATAGGATTTCTTAGTATGATGATGAACCATTTTAGGCTTGTTAATTTTCTCTTGAGATGTTTGGTCACTAGCCTTAACAAAAATGGTTTTGTTTGAACTTGGTTTTGAGAACTTTGAATAACCAAGCCCACTTCTATCATTAGAATACCTTTGTTGACTAAGGATACCCTCTAAACCAATTTGTCCTTTTTCATATCTTTCTAGGACTCTCTTCAATTGGACAATTTGAAAAGAATGTGATTCACAATTATTACATGTGGGTTTTTGTTCTATTTTATCAACATATTGTTTCTTTTCAATCTCAAAGTCCTTTTGCATGGTATCAACTTTTAGTTCAAGAGTTTTGATTTGTTTCTTTTGTGTTGATATGGTTCTATATAGCATCTTGCATTCATTTAATAATTCTTTTATGGCACTTTGTGCATCAATATCATAAAGAGAAAATTCATTACTAACCTCATTGTCTTCATCATCGGAATGGTGTGTTGCTACCAATGCAAGATTCACATGTTCTTCATCTGAAGATGAACTTATTTCATTGTCATCCCATGCTACATATGCTTTCTTTGATTTTTTATCCTTATTTTTCTTGAAGTATTTGTTCTTCTTTTCAAGTTTAGGGCATTCACTTTTGACATGTCCTCTTTCTCCACATTCAAAGCATTTAATCTTCCTTGTTGGTGCTTCCTCTTTAATGATCTCCTTTTTCCTTTCTTTTCTCAGAAACTTTTCAAATTTTTGATAAACTCATCATCTTCTTCACTAGTGGATTCATCCTCTTGATTGCTATCATGATGCTTGGCTCTTGTCTTTAAGGCAATATCTTTTGAATCTTTTATTTGAATTTCATGCGTTTCAAGTCTTCCGAGTTCTGTTTCATATTCTTGAATTTTACCGAACAAGGTTGCAGAAGTCATCTTTGATAGATTCTTTTTCTCGGATATCGCCGTTACTTTCGGTTGCCATTCTCTTGTTAAAGATCTAAGCACCTTTAGATTTAGTTCTTCGGTATTTAGGGTCTTACCAAGTGCCTTCAAGTGATTTGTCAAATGAACAAATCGTTTTTGCAATTCGAGAATAGTTTCTCTGGGCTTCATTCTAAACAGTTCGTATTCTTGACTTAAGGTATTCAATCTTGATCTTTTAACTTCGGTGGTACCTTCATGAGTTTCTACAAGAGTATCCCATATTTCCTTTGCTGTTGTACATGCCGATACTCGGAAAAATTCATCCATACTAAGAGCACCTTGAAGAAGATTGATAGCCTTTTTGTCAGCAAGAACCTTCTTTCTATCATCATCATTCCATGAAACTTTAAGCTTTGTTGATTCAACACCATCGACAACAGTTGTAGGAACAAAGGGACCATTTTGGACTGCTTCCCATACTTCTTCTCCTTGTGCTTCTAAGTGAGCCTTCATTCGGATTTTCCAAAAGTCAAAGTATTCACCACAAAATAATGGAGGCTTGTTGTTACTACCACCATCTCTAAAAACTGGATTTTGATTTGCGGAAGCCATTCTGGATCTTTAGGAACAGGTTACCTATAACCTGCTCTGATACCAATTGTAAGTTTAAGAGTGCGCCTAAGAGGGGGGGTGAATTAGGTTTTCAAAGATTTATCCGGTTTTTAGAATACTTGTACTTATTTTTGGTTAAGTGTTTGAAGGTTTTTGAATGGTTCTTTTCTTTTCTTGATAATAGTGATGAAAGCGATAAATTGCGGAAAGGTAAAGAACACAATGATATATACTGGTTCCCCTCACAATCCGAGAGTACTCCAGTCCCCTTTCAAACACGAAAGAGATTTTACTATTGTTAGATCTTTGTACAAGCCTATACCAAGACTCCTCCTACAATCTTCTAACAAAACCACCAAGAACAATCCTCCTGGATTTTTCACTAACTTGTTTCCAACAATCCTGGACAACAAGATCTCAACCACCAAGAACAATCTTCTTGGATTTACTATCTTGATTATGAGAACAATCCTCTCACTAATCAATAACCCTTTCTTCCAACAATCCTGGATAGCAAGTCAATAATAATGAATATATTTGAGTAGAAATGTTAATGAACATATATCAATCTATAAGATTGATCTTCTCTTTCAAGCAAGACAATTTACAATGATATAATAGTGCTCAAGTGTTTATGTATGAATGAGAAACTTTTCTAACAATGTGTAGAAAAAGTTTCAATGAAAGTTCAAGTATGAAACACTTGTATGAAAATATATGATGAAAATATATGATCAAAAATGTGGTAAATTGTAATGAAAGAGGTGAGATTTAAATCTGAAGTTTATGGTATTTATATAGGTATTTACACCCTTTAGAAAGAGTATAAAATGATCAACCAATGCAATGTTTAAGGTTTGAGAATATAATTTCGTTTGGGTGAAAACATGCAATGGAAAAACACACTGGTTCAGTAGGAACCGGTTCCTGCATAGGACAACCCGGTTCCTGCTGAACGTTACAGCAGAAATATTCAAATTTTGAACTGAGGAACCGGTTCCCACCTAGGGACAACCCGGTTCCCCATAGTAAACCACAGAATGCTGAAAACTGAGAATGCTGGGAACCGGTTCCCATCTGGGACAACCCGGTTCCTGGAACCTTTACTTAGGATTTTTACTTTGAAAAAGGTTTCAACAAGAGTTTACTTTGGAGTGAAACTTATGCAATGCATATATAAGTTTGAGTATGTATGAATGAAAGTTTATATGATTTTTGAGCACTAAGAAATATCAATGTAAAAGGAATTTAGCTTGTACCATTATGACATGAAGATCAATCAATCAAAGCTAATCTCCATGAAAGTTGCAATCTTGAACCATAGCTAATTTGATATTTTCACAGAAGTCATTAAAAAAGAGAGTGAGACACAACTGAACTTAAAAGAAGATTATGAAGAGTTGAAAAGTTATTTCAGCACCTTGGATATTTTTAGCCAGAGGTCGATGAAGAAAAATATGAGTGATCTTACATATTTATGCAAACTTTCATGTGTTCACCGCTGGTGAAGTATAAGCCAAAAGGGACTTAAGAAGAGTAAAAGGGGGGGGGGGGGAATAGTGATGTGCATTGTGATCATTTACATTGGAAGTATGTTAGTATAGGCATCATAGGAAATTCAAGCATCCAATAATTCATCTAGTAAGTCTCCGTCAAGCAAACCTTCTAGCAAGTCTTCAAAGCATCTTTACCAGTTTCAGCTTCTTATATTCTTACAAGACTACATTGAAGATATTATAGATGTCGACATTGAAGATATTGTGGTTTATGTGTTATTGGAGATTTACTTGGATGAGGTGAAGAGTCATGGTCCTTGGTTCGAAATCAGTTAGATGGTGAAGTTTATCAAAATACTCTTTTGTATTTCAAGGTGTTCTATGACACAATCTTAGAAGTTAGAAGTTCACCGCAAATTTCTAGCTTAGGTGTTCAATATCGTGAGAAATGGATGACAACTCCTGACATGAGTTACCCTATTGCTTCTCGATAAATGTGATATTGGTTTCGTTCTCCAGTAACCTTAACATCATTTTGTTCCCAGTTGTGGCATCTCCATCTATGCTTGTGATGTCGAGTAACCACTTTATTGTATTTGGTTTTGTTAACAACAATCATTAGGTTTATATGAAGTTGAAACCTGGTTGTCCATTGCCTTATGTTGTTGACGCTAGAGTGAGAACTATAGTGAAGGTGCAAGAGCATGGAAAGCAACACATACAAGATGTATAAGGCATTGTGAAGAAGAAGTCAGAAAGTTAACTTAGGAAGGATTATATTGATATTTTTTTAGGATTGTGATTGTATAAACACTTTTATATGTTATGTCATGTTATGGCCGATAATATTTTTGCTAAATCATGTTAAGTTATGTTCATGTTATGAGTATTTTGAAGGTAACTTTCATCTTATGTAAAAAAACAATAGAAAATACTAAACATTTTGAAATATTTGAGAATCCGAAATTTTAACAGTGACAACTTTTTTAAAATTATGTTAAAAACACATAGTTTTATATCAATTTTTTTGAAAACTATAGTAAAAAAGTATTAAAAAATGGGTTATACTGTTCAAAAAAATCCGGTATAACTACATAAATTAGATTTCAAAAATTCTCAAAATCCGTTAAAAATACATGTCTTATGTGAAAAATCTGATAGTTTAGAAAAATATCTAGTAAAACTCATAAGTTGTACATAAAATGCTACTCCTTTAATTGTAAAAATTTAGAATTTTCACCAAATCTCTAAACAAACACTTTGTGTTTTGAAATTTAAAAAAAAAAATGATTTTAATAATTTAGATGTATTAGAATAAAAATTAGTGTGTATGTAGGGTTTCAGGACCAACCGGGAGGTGCCATGTAGATTCGTCCAATAAAAGTTATTCATTTGGGTAATTTAAGAAGAAACACAAATATCAAGTCCAACTTATATTTTCTATTCACACCTTCCACACTACAATTCTACCAGACTTCTAATTTAATAAATCTTATAGTATTATTTTTAAGCACACCAACTTCACATTCAAAATTAATAAATAAAATAAAAGAAAAAAGAAAAATGATATTAAAATACTAACACAAAATAGAGGATTTGTCACTTGGTAAAAATTTATTTAAATTCTATTATATTCGTAAAATAATATAAATCATCAAATATGTAACATAGAAAAGTCATGAAATAAATCATAAATTTATTAAAATTCATCATCAATATGTAACTATAATTTTTGTAAAAGTTAATAATTTTATCATCGTCACACTAAATCAATGAAATAAATAAATAAATAGAATTATATTCTAATTCATTTATTAAAAGTTTAAATATTTACGTTTTGAAAATAAAATTGATAAACATTGAGTTATAAAAATTTAATTAAAAGAAATTTTATGTAAAATAAGTTGTTGAATATAAAGAAATACTTAAGAATGATATCATAAATTATATACCATATTGGGGTATTACATTATTACCCTTATTAAAAATAGTGTCATCCTTGAAAACAAGAATATGTTAAATAATTCTCACATTTAAATATATTTGTAAGATTTTAAAACTCATTTTAGAAAGGATGAATGTAAAATATTTATAAATCTAATAAAATAACATATTAAATAAATATTGTTGGGTCTTACATTATATATAAAATATTAGGATGTTACACCTCTCTCCCCCTCTCTCTCTCTCTCTCTCTCTCTCTCTCTCTCTCTCTCTCTCTCTCTCTCTCTCTCTCTCTCTCTCTCTCTCTCTCTCTCTCTCTCTCTCTCTCTCTCTCCTTTACTTCTTCTCAAGCGCACTTGGCTTGCTGGTTTTATAGACATAACTTTAGTGTCTCTGTGTATCTGCATGCAGATTCCACCTTGTCTTCATAATTTTCTATTATCTTCCACCTTCTTGAAAATTGACTAAGAGATATTAGGGTTTGGTCTTTTTCAACTTGATTTTGAAGATTTTTGAATCTTTTTAACGGCAGAATTTTAGATTCATGTTCATATCTCCATCCTATTATCTATATAATCAAACTTTTCATGATCATAACCCATAAACACATACGGTTTTGATCTTTTATCATGCTTGAAACTCTCATCTCTTGGAATGCGGACAAAAGGCATGTAGCCAAACACTCTCAAATAACAATAAGGAGCACATATATATATATATATATATATATATATATATATATATATATATATATATATATATATACACACACTTTATTTAGAACATCATCGTCAAATTGAACATAAGGGGAAATATTGATCAAATCCAATACAAGTGTCAATGCTTCACCCTATTAGACTTCCAAGACTTTGCATAAGAGAGTATACATTTGATTTTTTTCATTTATGATACAAATCATTATCTCTACAATGCCATTATGCAAAGTGAATGTGAGAAAAATACAAGGGGGTTGAATTGTGTTAATTTTTTTCTTTTTTTACTCTTAAAAATCTCTTACCAGAATTTGAACACAAGGTTAGAATCTGAATCAGAGCCTGAAGTATGCAGTAGAATAAAAGTTCAAAAGTAAAGAAGAAAGACACAAGCAATTATCCTGGTGTCTCCCACAAAACAAGAGTAGATCAGTCCCCTTGCACTTCCCAGAGATTTTCACTATAACCAAATTTGATTACAAATGCTCAAGCAACAAGCAAGAGACTTCTAATGACCTATATTTGAAATACTCTTCAAATAGACTTTTATATTCACCACCATTATCATCTATGAAACTTTCTAACCTCCTTTTGTTTTTTCTTTCAACACAAGCATAAAGTGTTGGAAAAATAATAAGTATTTGGTCTTTATATTTCAAGACAAATAATAACACTTTTATAGAGTGATTGTCAATAAAATTAACAAAATATAATGCTCGACCTAAAAACCTATCATCTATTATGAAAAACCATTGTTAACTAATTCTAAAATACTTGCCCTGCTATGAGGAACAAACCTATGAAAGGAAATTTTATGTTGTTTACTAGAAAAATAATGAGTGTGAGATTTTAGTGATACCTTTCATTGGAATAAAAATTTTCTCTACAAAAATTTTAAGTTTTCTCACTCAAATTACCAAGATGTGTATGTCATATATCACTAGCTTCATCATTAAATGCATTCATTTCCTCCCTTCATGGATTTATTTGTACCATGTAAAGAGTAGTGGAAATTTGTTTCTTTGTTACCACTTGTGATCTTTTGGCGATTTTACATATGCTTCCACCACCAAAGTTAGTGTAATAAACCTCGATATCTAAAGCTTTGTTCAAAATCTAGTTGAGACAAATATCATGAACATGTATAATATTATTCAACCGAAGCTTTCATCTAACGCTAGTTTCAACTCAAACATCTCTCATACCAATAATTTCATATACTTCTTTGTCTCACATTTTTACCGAGCCAAAACCACCAACAATATAAGCTAATATAAAATCACACCTAGGAGTAACATGGTACGAGGCTCTAAAAATGGTTCAAGTAGAATCTTGACATGTAAGGTTCATTGTCGTAATAATAATAATATATATATATATATATATATATATATATATATATATATATATATATATATATATCACGTCCAACTGCAGTCGTGTCTTTATCAATTTTATTCGCATTGTCTATATCTTTTTCCTTTGAATAATCTCTCTTAAGGAACATGCAATTCTAGTTCTTAACTTATTGTGGTTCTCATATTTGTGATACTTATAAAATTTTTGTTTTGTGTTTTCCCTCGTGACTTTATAGGTAGATCTTTAAACTGGTTAGGAGTAAAATTTGAATCACGCAAAAACCAAAAACTGGTTAGGTGCAAAATTCAAACTGGTTAGGAGTAAACTATGGTTTGGAATAACATTAACAATGGTTCCTTGCAGGTATAACAATCAATTGGTTTTGACGGTGCCTATAACTTTAAAATACACATGGGTAGACAATATGGATCTATGTGATGTGCAGGTATAACACTTAGTTAGTTTTGATGATGACAATTAATGACATTTTTCAAGCAACTTTTAAAGATAATAACTCTATAAGTCAAACAACTTTTGATTTTGATAGCTCTTTTCAAGAGTTCTTTGTGACATTGTCAAAGGGGAAGTTGATATTAATTATCTAGTATTTCCTGATGATGACATTTTATGAAGAAGAAGAAGAAGATAACTTAAGCCTCATCAGTCAGATGGTTCAAGTTCAAGATTAAGTGTTACTCAATTATAAAATAATGCAGAGGAACTTGAAGTCTGAAATCGAGAAAGTGTAAAAGTTTATCTGATCCTACGCTTAGTGTCTAAGTTTGATCATTTTAAATTGCAAAAGGATAAGGGTAAGTGTTGAGGTACTAAGGCAATCACACACACAAAATAATTTTCAAAACTCTTCTATTTTTGTCAAAATTTCTTAAAACCTATCAAGGAATGTATGGATTTGATTAAGAAGTGTTTCTAATTAATTAGAAAAGCTATCTTACTGCCTAATTGATTAAGGTCTTAGTCCAATTGATTAAAGTAATGAGAAAGACCTTATAATCAATTAGAAAATATATTAATCGATTAAAGCATATAGCATTTTTAGGGGTTCCTTTTCTGGATTAGGGTTGTTACTTTTTGAAGTGTTTTAATCGATTAAAAGATGATGTAATCGATTAAATCATTTATTTGACTCATGGATAATTTCCTTTATGAGCCAAAATTTCCTATATAAAGGAGGTTTCTCCTCATTTCATTTCACACTAGATTTTAGTATACAAAACTCTATCATTTATCTACTCTCTTTCTTTTTAAAGTTATTTATTCTCTAAAATTGTCATAGTGTTTCTTAATCTATTTTATTCAAGTGTGTTATTCTCTTGTGTAATATCTTTTGTAAAGGATTTAAAGGTGGCAAGATAAACCTAAAAAAGCTTAGGTGAAGATTCTTGAGTTAATCCCGTGTAAAAACTCTATTTGTAGGTTCTTGAGTTAAGCATGTGTAAAAGCTCTTTTTGTAGGTTCTTGATCTAAGTCTGTGTAAAAGCTCTATTTGTTGTTTTCTAAGTTAAGCATGTGTAAAAGCTCTATTGTTGTTTAAGGTTCGTGGGAAGATCCTATAAAAGCTCAAGTGTGAAATTTAGTGGAAATCTCAAGAGGAAACACTTGGATACATGAGCAGGTCAAGTGGTTAGATCGAACTTGTATAAATAATAGGTGCAATCTCTTTATCAGTTCTCTATTTATCTTTTTCAACCTTTCCAATGATATCTATTTGTTTATTTATATCTACTAATATAAAAAAATTTATAACCCAAAATTTTTATAAATTTTTTTTGAATTTCAAATAACACAATTCACTCCGCCTTCCTCTTGAGTTTGGAGTCAATTGGTCCACATACATGTCACTTGGGTCAAGCATGTCTTGTGTAAGGACATCCCTCTTGCCAGGTCTTTAAATGCTTGGAGATTGCTTCATGATAAAATTCCCATCCCGAAGCTTATAGGTTGTTGTTTTACTTTAGTTTGCAATCTTTACCTTCTCCTTGAAGAAACCTATATGCATTTGTGTTTAGATTTCCATTTTGTCTCAAGGATTTGGTCTTGATTTTCTCAAATCACTGGTTTTCACTACATATGGATTCAGTATTGGACAAATGGAAATTTTGTGATAAGAAGTGGGCCCTTCAATTCCACTTGGCAATAAAATCCTCCTGGTCAATATTCTTGCCACCATTTGGTTTGCCAAAAATTAAACCCACTTTTCACGACAAAAAAAAAAAAGATGCATTGGAGAGCTGCAATTACTTTGATATCCTCTGACGTTTCTTTGGATGGAAATAACACTATCCAAAAATCTTCTCCCTCTATAAATGATTTTGTCATCCTTAAGTTTTTCAAATTTACACACATCCTCCCAATGCTCCCACCATCAAGAAGGTCATTTGGCATCCCCTAATCATCAACTTGACTAAATGCAATATAGATAGAGCCTTTACCCCAACCATAGCAACTTGTGATGGTCTTCTTAGAGATACCAATGCAAACTTTGTTAATGGGTTTGCTGAGCCAATTGGCATCAACTATGCCTTCTTTGCAGAGCTTTTTGGTGCTTTTAGTGCAATTGAATTAGCATACCATATGCACTTCTCCAACTTGTGGCTTGAAAGCGACTCATCTCTTATGGTTTTGGCTTTCAAAGATAATTCCATCTCCATAATTCCTTGGAGCCTGAAAAATTGATGCTTTAAGACATGCACGTCCTGTTTAGGCCCGCCCTACAAAATCCCGCAAAAAATGGGGCGGGGCAGGCACAGTTAAGGATGTGGGCCTAAAAACTAGCACTGCCCCGCAAAAAGTGAGGGCGGTGCAGGGAAAGCTCGCAGGCACTACACCTTTTAAGCCTAAAAATGCAAAAAAATTATGTAAATGCCTGTGCCCGCAAAAGTCTGCGTTGAAAACGGGGCGGACGAACACATTAGAGAGTGAGGGCCTAAACCCTTCGTCCTCTCCGCACCAAAGTGCGGGAAAACGGACATGCCCAACGGAACGGGCCCGTTTTGCCACTCCCTACACATTTATAAAGAGGACAATGAATGTGTCGAGTCTCTTGCTAATGTTAGCCTATCTCTTTCTTGTCTTCTGTATTAGTTGGTTTTGCCTCACTTCATTTGTAGTAATGTAATTAAAAAGAAGTTAGAAATGTCTAATTTTAGATTTAAATTTTATTGAGAGGGTTTGGTTTGACCATCACTATCTCTTTGTACTATTTTGTTTTTTTTATGAAATTTTGGTGGCGTGACTCTTTGTGTCCACTTTTGCTTATGAAAAAAAAAGAATATTTATGTATAATTTTAAATAAATTTTATTTTATAAAATTAATTTAGTTATTAATAGGTTTGAAGTCAATTTTTTAAATATTTTTATTTACTAAGATAGTGTGGTACAACAAATATTTAACTCTTTGACCATTTAATTAAAAGTTAAAAATTTAATCAATATATTTAAAAAATATTTGTGAAAAATTAATCTCTTAAATATATTAATTATCTTAATAGATTATAAATTTATAAAAAATGTATCAAAAATCATATTTTTTTTTAAAATTCAAAAATCAATTTTGATAGATAGAAGCAAACAACTATCTTTCCACTAAAAATAAAATTGACAAGTCAAAATCAATTATTATATAATATACATCACCTATTGTAGGTTTTACATCACCCCTTGATTCAAAACCTTAGCCTAGCAGTAAACAATATGAGATATTTTTGGTATTCAATCAATCTATTTATAATTAATATGAGATTTCATCATCATACTTAAAATATTCAACATGCCAAGTGGATCAGAGTTGCCAATTGCCATAGTTGGCCAAGGGAGCAGTATCCTACAGCCTGGTGTGTTTGGCATATTCAAATTATCATCATCAAAACAAAATATCACCAAAGTGGAAGATGGGTCAGAAAATGTTAATTTAATTATCCCCTATAATAGAAATTAGAAAGTAAATTATTTTATTTAAAAACTAATTTATATCCTTTCAACTAAACTCATTAACCAAATAACTTCATTAACAAGTTAATAAGTGTTTGGGAGAGACAGAAGTATAATGAACAATGCTTAAATTTTTATAAGAGGGTGATGATTAGGCATTTGTATGACCAAGTCTAGATTGAACATTGACACAATCCAATATATTATTAAACTCATTCTTTTAATTTATATAATACTTCATCTTCAAAAAATTATAATAAAAACAAATCTTAAATAATGTTTTAGTTTTTGCAATCCTTATTATAGTGTTTGGACGGTGGATATGGGAAAAATATATAGAGGTGACTTGTAATCCATGGCATTATTAATCATATGTTGTGGTGGTATTGACATCATGTCTGATTTACAGCATGACTCAAGCTAATCCTTGAAATTGTTGGACGAATTAAAATAATAATGCATTCACAATGTAAATTTATTTAAGATTTTAATAATTTTAATTTATAAAAACTTTTCTCCCCATGCAATAATATCAATGACACAACTAATATTAAGGGTTGTTCTATGAAACTATAACTCATGCACTATTGATATGAGAAAAAAAAACTTGCATCACAAAGAAAAAGATAAACTTATATATTTTACAATTGAATTTGATTATTACAAGGCATCAAAAGCTAAGAGAGGAACCTCTATGGTGATCTCCATCGAATCGGTAGAAGAGGACGATGATTTAGTGTCAGAGGGAAAGTCGCAGTCGACGAAATCACCATAAAGCTCCTCGTTGATAAAATTCCAATCAACAGGAACTGTCTTAGAGTTAAACATGCGAATATATTGCCCCATGAGTTCATGTCTTTCAGGGGAACTTTGCAGGGAAACCACATTACCTCTCTCTCGTAGCACTCGTGAATAACGACCATTATTTTAGAGTAGAAAAGAAAATGAGAAATCGAAAACAACAGGAAAATGGAAGGATTACCTAAGTACGTGGAGGGCAAAAATAAGAGTGAAAGCGTCTTGAAGATTTTCGAGAGCAAAAGCAAAAGCACATCAGACGGAGAAAGAAGGGGAATAAAGTGAAGAAAGGAATTTAAATAGCACTAGGAGCACGTACGAGACTCCTAGTCCTAGTCTAACTAGGGGCAATGATAATAGACACCACCCACAAAAGTAATCATTAGGGTAAGGCGAAAAGTTTCCTTGGAAACCACCGTTTTCATAAGACGTGTTAAACTTTGAGCGGACAGAGCAACCTCTACGAACGCGTCACAAAAAATAAATTAAAAATGCGACCTTTCAAAATCTATGGAGCCGCTATCTCCTGAACTTAAGTGCTTCGTCCCGCCACATCTTGCGCTTAAGGGGCTATGTACGTTCGGAGAATAATATTTTGAATTATTGACTAAGACGCCAATACCTTAAGCGCTTTGACCCTTCAAGCCTCGCGCTTGGGGGGCTATGTACCTCCGTAAGCACTAGGACGATTATATACGGCCTAAAATCTCAAGGAGACTTCACTTAAGCGCTTCGCCCCGCCACGCCTCACGCTTGGGTGACTATGTACAATCAGGGGAAAAAAAGCTTACGCTAGGGCAAGGTGAATAGCTCACGTTGAGGTGAGATTACCCCGGTCTCACTTAGTCAAGGACCTCAGCGTGACCGCTTGACCGAGCCGCCCCAAAGGATCCCCATGAGACCACTCGAAACTAGGTCGAGTACCAATCCATCATGACTTTAATGAGCCAGTCGTATTCCAGTCCGCCAAATGATACCGCCTTTCAATAGCCATAATGACTGCATTTAAGTGATATTCAATGGGGCGATTGTTCAGGGGACAAGGGAAGATACAATAATCATGGTCATAAAACATAAGAATACTACCATAATGGAAAAGAATTATAAATATAGTCTCCCCTCTCCAAGAGAGGCTAACAATCCTAATACGAGAAACACTTACAAACTTCTCTACAACCTCTCCCGACTAGCATCGGGGTGGTTACCACTATTGTTCTCAAGAACATGAGGGTTTTTAAAATAAGATATAAAAGGATTAAATGATAACCATTAGATTTGATAAATGGTCTTGATAAAGTCACGTGCAAGTATAGACAATAAATGTTCACCAAGATCATTTATCAAATTCAATGGCTAGCATTTAATCTTGTGTGTGTGTGCTCGCGTGCGCAAAACTGGTGTTTAGTTATATTTTTCTGTGCAACGTTAATATAATTTTTTGGAAAGGTTCTTAAAAAATAAGATGAATTGAAAATTTCTCATTACATATTTGCCATTCAATTTTTTGTGTGATGCTCTTAAATATCAATGGATTATTTAATATATCTCATGATTTACTCACACACTTTAGTGAAATTCCAAAAATACTCTTAGGTTTAAAATTTTAAAATCCGAACGTGCCCAAGATACATAACAGATCCTGAAACATGCCAAAACAAATGTTGAAAAGAATCTGGATGTCAAAATCTTGATTCTTCCCTTATACTACTTACTAACCACAAAAGTGTGAAAAAATTGAGGTGTTCATCATATGGTCAAAGGTTTAAATTTTGGAATATATCACGTGTTGAAGTGGATTGTTGTGTAGTTAGAATTTGTATGAAGTCTCACATTGCTCAGTTTCTCGCGCAGTTGAATGTATAATCTCTGTTTGATTTTGGATCTACCATAAAGTATATTTTTATGTTGCTGATTGTTGGAGTGTTGGCGGTGCTATTTCATTGTAATTTGTTGGTGCAATTTTATTAGCTAGTATTTTGTCTAATTCATTAGAAGTTTTATTGTATTCTTTATTCATTTTTGATAAGCAGCGGCCCACTAGAGAAAAGAAATAATCTATTTGGCTTAAGGACTTTTATTATTTATGGGTGATTATTAGTATTTTATTTAGAAGTTATATTTTCTTATATTCTGGCTCATGGCCCATTAGTCCTCTAGTAACCCTACTATATATTGTATGCCTTTGGTTTATAGAAGGTAATAAAAATTTGAAAAATTATTTCTTTATGCTTTTATCTTCTTATGCAATTTAGATCTATGGTAGCTTAGTATTGAAAGTATTTTTGGGTAAATATTTTCTAATATATCGTATCCACAGAGACTGAGTAATATTGCTGCCGTTCTATAGTTGACTTATAATGAGTCATGAAAAGTATTGATTTGATTATGTGATCTCGAATTGCAATTAACAAAATAAGATTTAAATGAATAAAAGCTTAAAGATTGAATAACAATGGTGAATGAATATGTTGAGTTTTAGGGTCATCAACCTATTCATATACAATAATCAATTAATTCACATGTGAACATTATCTAAGTTATTATCTTCATTCATCCTCAAAACTGATATTATGTCTAATGATCAATCTGGAACCACCTCTACCGATATGATATTCGATCTCTCAGAATAACTATAAGGATAAAGGGAATGAACAACGATGATTTATGAAAACTTCTTCAAAACCTCATCTCTGAGTATTAATCAACAAGTCAATGTAAAAACCTAGGGCGAAAGTATAAACCCTATCTCTCGATTGATAGTTCAACAATGATATAAAATAAAAGCAAGGTTTTTCATTGATAATAAAACTTAAACAATTGTTCACAAGAATTAATCAAAGTAATTGCATCTTCATAGGTTAACTACTACCTTAAACTCAACACAATGGGGTTTAATTAGCTCTCCATAGCCATGAAGAACACACAAGATTTCATGGAGGGATTCATCTTCATCAAGGGAATGTCTTCAATTGATGTTGAATTCTCCGTCGGAAGTTGTTTCCTGCTCTAGAATAGGATTTCTCTCTGAAATTCGTTCACCAAGGATCTCCCTCTAATGAGGATTAGGGCTTCTATTTATAACAATTTATCCTTGTAACGCAACCATCGCGCCTCATCATGTTTTGGCGCGGCGCGAACCCGAGTCAGAAGGGATGGCGCGTCTCGCTCCTTATTGGCGCGGCTCGGCCTTTGTTTCACCTTCCTTCTTTGTGATTCTTCCTCTCTAGAAGCTCTACACCTGCGTGTTTCTTTGTCTTTACTTCTAAACTTCAATATCTGCACAAATAACACCCAAAGTGACGCAAGTTTTTCTACAATTAGCATCGAACCTCTAAAGTTCAATTCTAACTATAAAATCCTTAAAAATCACAAGATATGTTCACTTCTAGCTCAAAAGGTAGTCAATTTGACAAATGAAAACACTGCTAATTCATTCCTAACACTTAGTGTGACCTAACAGTTTCCTCCAAGACTGAATCGTTGGTGAATTGGTAAGACAATAATTCAATTCTTTAGCTTGTTAAAGACATTTCTAAACAACTAAAAGTGTTCTACCCAAAGCACATTCAACATATTTCTTTTTATACCGATCACACCCCATTGAGAAGAACAAAATAACTAAGTCGCGGTAGCTGCTAAATGGTATATGTGTTTAGTGGAGAAGCATTATCTTTTGATGTAGTGAGCAAACTATTATTTTTTTTGAATTAATTTTATTAGGTGTTTCACTTAATTGTGGTATTTTGGTTTGTAGGTTATAATGAGTAATGATAAAGATGATTCTCTTCAACCTGTTAGTGTCCAACTCAATGGAGAAAATTGTCCTTATTAGAATTACGTAATGAAAAAAATTTGAAAGAAAAAATGATGTGGAGTTATGTTGATGGAACTTTATTACTAAGGGATTCTCTAAACAATATGGTATGGATTATGAAGAAACTTTTTCTCCTGTTGCTAAGATGACTACTATTTGCACTCTTATTGCAGTTGCATCAGCATAACTCCTTGTTACCACAAAACTAGAATCACAATCTCATCCCTAGGAGTTTTCCAGATTTTGAAATCCAGAATTTACAGTATTATCACAAAATCAAAAGCAATTTCAGACAAGAGATGAAGAAAACACAAATTAACATAAATATTTGTTATCACATACAAAAGATACGTAAGATTACATAGATCTTTATTTACATAAATCTATCATCACATTTTGTAATCTAGAAATGGATGAGAACGTTTTAACATCTTTAAAATACGCTGGTCGACCTCGTCATTGTCACATTCACCTCGATCAGACCCTTTATTCTGTAATAGTGAAATGTACTCCACATAACTCTTAAATATTCATTCTTCTTTTACTCAAACTTGCTGAACTTCAACTTTCCTTCTTTATTAGTCGAGGATGAACGATTTTTGATCTTAACCTCCCTTTGATTGTCTTGGGTAGTGCAAGAAATTATCTAGTTTGAATTTTAGATCTAAAAGAGGAGTGTCCTCTGTGATCCTAAATTCAAAAAGAGGGTTGACTCTGTTGAAGTAAACAAAGCGAAATGCCAAAATTGAGACATTGTGAGGTATTTTTGTTAGCTACATGTGAGGTATATTTATACAAGTTTTATATCAATGTGGACCATACAAAAACAATCATGTCTCAGGGGACATTCTAGAAATTGAAATTTATAATCAATCAGGTAAAAATAAGTGTGTACGGGTATTCAAATCTGGGGTGACCCTTTTACGTATGAGTTAACCCATTAAATAGGATTTGTCCGGATATTAAAATCCAAAGTCACCCATTACAAAAGCTGACTTTGCATACAAACATTTTTACACACAAATAGATCCCGTTTTTTAACATCCAAGGTCCAAATTTATACAAGTAATTTTAGATATACATTAAAACACGTCAAAATATATCCTAATTACATTATTATAAATAAAAATCCAGCATTACATACAAAGAACGTGTCACCACCTAAAATATATTGTATGATAAAACTAAAATGGATAAAAAATTGTGTCACAACCTAAGTCCATGTGTAGGGGTGGGAATAGGCCAGACCGACTAAATTGGGCCTACGGTCTAACCTACACAGGCTCAGGCAGGCCAACCTTTTTTTTAAATAGAAAAGGCCTAGACTTTTTTATAAGCCTATTTAGTTTAAAAGGCTAGGCCACAGACCATAAAGGAACCTTTAAAATCTATCTGACCAGCCTATTTAAATATATAAGAATAAGTTTATCATTATATTTTATTTGTACTTTGAAATAAAATAAAAAAAGTCTTAGTTATCTTGGAGAACTTATGAAGATAAGTTGAATAAAACTTATGAACAATGTCAATTATTTTCATAAGTTCTTTTAAACAAATAATATCGTAAAACTTATGTTAATAGGTAAACTTGAATAACTAAATGCAAAGAAGTATTTATTCTCATTGATATTTTAATTTGTTAGTCTATTTAATCATTAATTGAATTGCTTATTTATAATTGTTCAAATAAAATAAACCTTTATGTAGACTAATAGGTCAAACAGGCCTTCGAAAAGGCCAGACCCAGGCCTAAGAATAAGTCTATGATAGGCCACAGACTAGACTTAGGATTTGTAATTTTTAGTAGGTCAGACTCAGACTTGGCAAAGCCTAGCTCGGTCCAGCCTATTCCCACCTCTATCTATGTGCATGGGCCTATCAAGTTTCATTTTTTGGAAATTAAACAAGCTTACAGAATATCATACGTTATCCTAAGTGTAGAAACCACACTTTGAGCTATATGAACTTGTTTTCTCAACTCAATTAACTTTATGATAAATAAAATTCAATCCTGCTCGAGATGTATTGCCTACGAAATGTAAATAAATATTTTTGTCTCTAAACTTGTGTTTCAATAATGTGATGCTTCAACCAAATGATATTTGGATCTCTTTATGTTGATTGTGAATCATCTTGTTCACTGATTCTCAACCCGTACACAAATTCCCTTTACTATTTCGCAACCAAATCTTCAATGTGGCATAACAAGTTTCAACTATATTAGTTGTAATATTTCCCAAGTGCTTAACTTTATCGGTCCAAGCACAAACAATCTTCTCTTTCACTTGGTCTAAAATTGTGCTTTTAACATATTTTAAGAAATTCAAATATGCCACGCTCACCTGCTTAACTTTAGGTTTTTCCATTTTCACCCTTGATTTGTTTGATCACTGCCATAGGATTAGGTTTACCTCTCACGTTTTTTGTTATATGATACCTACTCTGTAAAACATATGATGTAGGAAACACCTTTGAAACTGAATTTATTAGTACAGTATCGCGGTCAGTGACAATCACATGTAGCATGTTTTCTTGGTCTTTCAACGGAGTCTAACACACTTCCAAAGTCCATGTAACATTGTCCTCTTTTACACTTTCTAAAAATGAAAACCCAACTGAAAAGTCATATATGTATAAGTAACACCAACAATTTCTATAATTGCTAGCTTGTACTTGTTGCGCTTATCAATTATGAACACAGTGGAAAATTGTTGAACGAATTGACGAAATCAGAATGAGTCCAAAATATATCCCGAACGGTTTTCCATCCTCACATAATCTATACCTAGATACATAATGATCATCATCCAAAAGCTTCAACCATTGTTGCATTTCAAATATTAGACCACTTATTTCTCGGTTGTTTCGTGTGCAAACATTGTACATTTGCTTAATATTGCAAAACTTTCAGATATTTACAGATTCAAAGTTGACAATATATTTTTGGTTTAAACTATGTTCAATTTCATGTTAGATACATGTTTCTTCTCTTCAGAATTTAGACGACATACAATGAGGTGACCGACAAACTTGTAACTCCAAACATGGTTATGTATACCATAAATCACATTAAATGTTCATGTATTATTCACCTTGAGGTGCCCGCACAACTAAAAAGGACACTCCCATTTTCTTTTCTGGTATCACCGTGTTTCATATTCTGGATATGTGTTTTATACTTGCCATTTCTTTTGCATTTCACCGTCACAAATGCATGTCTTCTATCAAAAATATAATCCAACCTTTCGATTATAATAGAAAACCCTAATTTGGCAGCCTCTGAGCGAACCGATTGAAGCATATGTTCACGTATAGAAAAATCATATTTATTTATAAATCATTGGGTTAAGTATGTTTTTGGTCCCTATAAATATCTCAAATTTCATTTTTAGTCCATATTAAAAAATAACATATTTTAGTCATCACAAAATTATTATGCACGTAGTTTTAGTCCATAATGTTAAACCTATGTGTATTTTTGAATGATTATTTTACATACTTGTTAAAACATTATAAAAAGTTCCTCGAAAAAAAGGAACTCGAAATTTAATTTCTAAGTCGAGATTTGCATTACTTTTATCATTACCTTTTAAAATTTAAAAAATTTATATTTAATTCTTCTCATTTTAATAAATTATATAATTTGGTAAAGAAATATTTTATAATATTCTAAACACATATGAAAAAATTATTCAAAAATTTAAAGTTTTAAGGGTAATTAAACAGTTTTCAAAATTTTAAAAAATTGCAGGGACTAAAATTGCATGTATAAAAATTTATAGGGACTAAAATATGTCATTTTTTAAATGGGACTAAAAATGAAATTTAAGATATTTATAGGGATAAAAAAGATACTTAAACCTAAATTATTTTCTAACATCTACATGAATATCACCCGATTTAACACCCATGGATACATAAGCCTTTAGAGACAACATCAGAGTACACGATAATTACAACCAATTATAATAGAAGATAATTCATATTCAATATCAGAACAATCCGAATTTTAATTTTCGGAGACAATGAAATATAATCCATCTTTTCAAAATTACATATTTCAGCAATATAAGTCGGATGTTCTAAAGCAATAATCAATGTAATACATATACATTATATGAAATTCCAACTTCTTTTACTCATTTTAATGCCAACATATAAGAATGTAGTTTTGAAGAGAAAACCTTAAGTGAGAGTGGAAGGAGATTTTGTAGAATTTTATTTTAAAAAAAAAATAATGTTATAATTATGAAGAACATGAAGAGTGATATACATTCAAGGTGACAATTAAATTTATTTTCCCACTCGAAATTGTGGATATTGTAATCTAGAAAATACATTTCAAACTTAGTTTTGACAAAAATAAAATATTTTTCTTTTTTTTTTTTATAAATTGAACACATCTGAATTTTAAAATCAAACTTTTCATAAAGTGAACTACATGGAATGATAGTGACAATCACTCAAATATCAAGCCTTGCCCTTTCGGCCACTCTTAGGGCCACCAATGGCATGAATCAAAGGACTCACGTGTTAGGAATATATCACTTTTGTTTTTACATGGACTAACATCAAAAGTCATATCTACAAGAGAAAACATGCTTAAGCCTAACAATAGCATACATATACAAACACACTATCTTGAAAAATTGTTTACTAACTCATTAAGTTTATATCTCTATAGTCGTTGTACAATCTATGTAGGCTAGGGATCATGAAAATTTTCTTTATCTTGTTAAATGGATCAAGATCTATTACATGGAGTTAGATCAAATTACATATTGATATGTACCGTGTAGAACAATTTTACACTATCAATAAATCGTGGTGTTTTTTAAAATTTAATTTTTATTTTAATTATTTATAAAATAATATTTATAAATAATTGTGATGCACTGACTGTGTAAAAAAATTTAGGGTTGACAATACATATAATTAATCTCATTTTATATATCAAAAACCATATTGTTCTATCAACATGACATAATCTTATATATGATTATTTAAAGGATGCACCAATGAAAAGCTTTCAAATTCTTCAACTAACATATAAAATAAAACTAAGTTGAATGGTATAAGATCCAACCCATATTAATAATATCATTTTCAACATCAGCCTCAAAGTGGGACCATAATGATAAGATTGAATGGAATTTGCATTAAAATACTCATGGTTGCCGGTGTGGAACTTTGGTTAATTCCAACTAACATTTCAAGATATTATATCAAAGATAATAGACAAAAACATAGTAGACATGATATTGTAATTTATATCACACATATTTTGTTTAATCATTTTTGTTTTCTTGCTTAATCTCAACCACTAATAATATTCCACTATAAAATGTAATTATTAATTAATGTAGACTTTTTTGTCTTTTAAGCCACTAATCATGATATGATTAAATACTTTCATGTGGCTAGGGTTAATCCATATATTACTATATAAAAACCTCTTCTTTTATTTTTGTATATCACAATAAAAATCTTAAGCCATGGGAAAAGTTCATCCTCAAGCCCTAGCTTCCTCCACTTCTTGCCATTTCACTTCCAAGCAAGAAACTTTCACCCTATGGATGAAATCTCTTGTGTTGAATGGAAAAGGATGTACAGTCTTTGATTCCAATGGTCAAATTGCATATAGGGTTGATAACTATAACTCCAATCATAGAGATCAAGTTCATCTCATGGATCAAAGAGGAAATACTTTGTTTACTATACTTAAAAAGGTAAGCAAATTAAATTTCATAACTATTTGTCAATATTTTATAAAATTAGTAAATTATGTTGAAGACATTATTTTTTTATGCGAATCAATTAGGGTTTTGATTGCAGTTACATCACTCGCATTTGACTATAATATTATGAAATACAAAAGATTTTGACGCATCTGTAATTTAAAACTTTGTTAACATATCCATCTTAACGTGTATATTTGTGTTTGCATCTTAACGTGTATATTTGTGTTTGCAGCAATATAAGTTGTCGAGGTTTTGGGAGGGTTACAAACTTCCGGCGACAAGGAACGACCAGAAAGGACCATGCTTTCGAGTCGGTAAAACCTATAGTATCACTAAATGGGATTCAAGTTATGAAGTTGAACTTGGATTAGACAAAAACCAACCATATAACTATAAAATTGAAAGTAGCTCTTGCAAGCCAGCTTGCAAAATATTTGATAACCTTGGAGTGATAGTTGCTGAGGTACTTAAACTTTCTAACATTTTTTAAATCAAAGTTTGGTAAAAATAACATAAACATATATGAATGAATGTTTTAACTACATGTAATAATAATTTTTTTCTTTCTATTTTCAGCTAAGGAGAAAGAAGTCAACTTGTGGAATTGATTTAGGAGATGATGTTTTCACAATGGTGGTAGAGCCAAATATTGATCTATCTCAAATTATGGGGGTTGTTGTAGCTTATAGTCTTATTAAAAGTAAAATGTAATTAAGTATACACAACAATGATTTGAATCTTGTGGAAGTCATTTTGGTTTACAAAATGTATTGTTAAGCCCAGATTCAAGCTTAAGCTTTGGAAATGGCTTGTGGTGCTTGTAATCTAAGCATGATGAGTCCATTATCTAGTCTCAAAGTGGTTCCAACGTTGGAACTTGCAAGTGTTTGTTCTTGTTGATGTAAAACATTTTTTTGTATTTAGGCTAAAGAACTTTTTGTAGTACTTTTTTTTTTTTTGCCTATGGTACCTACATAAACTACTTTTGTATTTAGCTGGCTAAAGTTTGTTTTCTTTCCACTTGAATCATGTAGACAATCATCAAGAAATTGTAAAAAAACAAATATCCTCAAAAGCTTTACTTGATATAGAAATTTGTAAAAAAAAAAAAAAACTATTAAATTGGTGACTTGTTAGATGTTTTTATCACCACTTTATTTTAAGATCACATAAATCTTTAAGACTATGACATGAACGATTATAATTTTGTATCTTATTAAATCATCAATCATAGTACAAAAAAGTTACTTTTAAGATAATTAAAAATTTAAATGAGTTGGGCCAGAGAAATTTATTAAAGTCGGAGCAAATCTCAAGATTATAAAATATTTATAAAAGTACTCTCAAATAAAAAATTGTCGTTAATCAAATTAAGATATATAAAAATGGGACATTTGTTTTGTGCGATGCACAAGCTAAAATTTTGGAGTAACAATTCTGCAAAATATCTAATGATATTCTTAAAGATTGAAAAGTGGTCGATGCAAAAATATGTTGTCATTTAGAATAATTTTTAAGATTAAGTACGTTTTCGTCCCTCTAAATATATCAAAAAATTTATTTAGTTTTCCATTTTTTTAATAGTGATTTCTTTAAATATTTTGTCTTTAATTTTAGTTTTCGCAATTAATTTTTGTATTGGTATATTTGTAAAAGATTCACAAAAATGGCGTAGGATGTCCTCTAAGGACATGCGACATAATACATCACTCCTAGTCACTCATTTATTAAAATGAGCATCTGTTATTTAGTTGTGGTGCTCATTTCTTATATTACTCGTCTTATATGAAATTGTGTGAGAGTGATGCGTATGAGAGAGGAAGTCAAAAGGGGAAATCATGTTTTCCTGAATAATAAGGGAGTCGACTGCCTACATCCCACACTCTTGAGAAGTGGGTATTACTACTCACTTGAAGCCTAAGATCCAGGCTCAAGGAATTCCTATAAATACTTCAATATCAAAGTTGAAGGGATCATCTAATTTTACCCGAAAACACTAGTATATACAGAGTCTTTTACGTCACTGAATGGGTTTGCTCTAACATCACAACAACCTTAAAAATCTCTGACAACCCTACAACACAAGGTATTGTCTAATATTGTACTTTTAGCAAGTACAATTGGCGCACACAGTGGGGCCTAGTAAAAATGACCTGAGCCACCATTACAATATTAAGCTAGAATGATATCCCCACGTTCAACTCCTTCGTCCATCATTGCGAACAAGAAGGTAGCAACTCCGACTAATAATGAGTCATCTTCATACCATGCATTAATTACAGGCATGACATTTTATGTAATTCCACTTAAGATTTAATGTTGATGATTCTTCGTTCTGAATGCTTGTTTAGGATTAGCTACCTAAAATATGTTCTCAATGTATAACTTGACATCCAAGAGGTGTTGGTCATTAATAAATCCAAGTCTCCATATATTGGATGCTAATGCCTAGAGATATGGTTAGGTTTAATATTCACACGAGTAACAATATTGGTAAAAGAGCGCATTGGTATTTGCATTCACTAGTAAAACATAATATTGTTGTATTGGTTTATAGAGAGAGATATCGTCTATTAGGTAATACAACTGATCTCACGTCATTGACTCAGATATGAGCTACAATGTAAGCAACAAGTGGTAGTATTAATAGCTGAGTAGAAAAATATATTACTAACCAATGGTTATGTATGTAGATAAAGATGATGTAATCTAAACACAAACAAGTTTTCTCACTATTAACATCGAAATCTAAATTTATCTTCTATCATTTCATTTTTTGCAAACAAACAATCTAAACAAATCTTCTCTTAGAATCATAAAAATTGTTGAGTGGTCTTTAAAACCCAGAGATGGTGTAGATGTTCCAAAGGAGGTCAACGAAGATGCTAAGCCAAAAGAGGTGAATGATGATGTTAAAATGATCTTCGTAGCGGTAGATGTTTGAAAAGAATTTACAAATGAAATGAGTTTCACTTCTCGTCAACATTCGCTTGAGTGGATCCGAATTGAAACTAGTAAACTTGGATTTGGCATTGTGATAGCAAGGTCCGACAATGGCACTAGAAGAAGGCAAGCATTTGTGGTGATGAAATGCGAGAGGAGTGGGAAATATGTTCCAAAAATTCGGAAGTTAAAACATGATGACACGGGATCGAGAAATGTGCATGTTCGTTTAAGTTGCATGTATCTTGTAGTGTAGATGGTTTATGGCGTTTTAGTGTCGTTTGTGGACTTCATAATCATGTATTGGACATGAAGCTACAAGGGGCATCCAATTGTGTATCGGCTTAATCCCGAAGAGAAGGAATCTATTTCAGAATAATCGATAATCAAAGTTGCACCGAGAAACATACTTGCCAATTTGAAACGAAAAAGACCCAAAAATATTTCAAATATCACATAGATATACAATGAACGTTATAAACTGAACATCACGAAAAAAAGGTCTGAGATCGGAAATGCAACAACTTTTGAAACTTTTGGACGATTACCAATACGATTCAAGGTACAGAGCTTGTGAGGACAATGTTATTATTCGTGACATATTTTGGACTCATCCAAAAAGTATCAAGTTGTTCAACACTTTTCCAACCTTCCTTATTATTGATTTGACGTACAAGACCAACAAGTATAGGATTCCGCTTCTAGAAATTGTTGGTGTGATCTCTACGGGTTAGAAATTTACGGTTGGATTCACTTTTTTGGAATGTGAGAAAGAAGATAATGTTACATGAGCATTGGAAATATACAAGACTTTGTTGGTTGATCCTTATAATATGCCTAGTGTCATTGTTACCGACCAGAATAATGCCATAATGAATGTGGTTAGTATCGTCTTTCCGACATCAACCACATTACTTTGTCGATATCATATAACAAAAACTGTGAGATCTAAGCTCAAACTCGCAGTTGGCACCAAAGGAAAAAATGATGAATACGGAAGGAGCATCAAACTTGGTGTTGTGGTCGAGAAGATAATGGGTGCATGGACAGATATTTTAAATTCATCTTTTGAAGAGTTATATACCGAGAATGTGGTACACTTTAGAACATTGTGTGTGACATCCCTATTTTCTAAAATACGTTGAATCAACTATCCTTGAAAAGGTGAAAGAGAAAGTTGTATGCAGTTAGACAGACCATATTAGATATTTAGGTTGTACAACAACCAACAGAGTTGAATCTGCATATGCGGCATTGAAGAAATGGTTGGGGTGATAGCAAGGGAGATATTTGTAGGGAATAAGACACGGTGAACCAGATGCTCCACGGTGAATTTTATTTTTCATGAAGTGAAGCGGGCGGATACGAAGTGTGGATGTACCATTAGAAAAACTTACGGGCTTCCACGTGCTTGTCTAATTTCTAAAAAGATGAAGTTGAATTCGCCCATACACATGGATGAAGTCTTCGATCATTGGAAAAGACTTCGATTTGATGACTACGAACCAACGAAGGAGGGTACATCCAATGTAAGCATCACAACCGATTTGGAAGTGGTCATGGATAAATTTTCTAAAGTGGATGACACCATAAAATTGCATATAAAAGAACAATTGAGAAAAACCGCTTTTCCGAAAACAACTGATTTGAAACCACATTCACAACTAATTAAAATTAAGGATGCGCCTAAAAAGATGAAAAGTACCCAAGATGACGCGTCAAGTAAGCGGACTTCAATATTAGTGAAACAAGATTAATACGGGCAATGGGACTTAAAATAAATAAAGTTTACCATGAATTCCAATATTAGTGAAATGTTTGAACAGTTTCATCCTCGTTTCACCTTTCACTGAGATCTGTACTGTGTCCTCCTTCATTCCTTCATTCATTTCAATGTCAAGCAATGTTACATACGCATGAAACCTTCCTAAACCAATGGTAGCCCCCAAAAAACACTTCCTCCCATTACTCCTCCTCATCACCCTCTTCGCATTCATCATCTTCTACACTAACCACACCACTCTTCTCCCATCTTTCGATCCAAACCCTAATTTCACCCTCCGAACCCCAATTCACCAAAACCCTAACCCCATTTCCCCCAATTTCACTTTCCTAATCAAACTCCTCGCATTCAACCGCCTCGAATCCGTCTCCCGCTGCCTCCGTTCCCTCGCCGATGCCGATTACCTCGGCGACCGCGTGAATCTCCACGTTTACATTGATCATTTTGCTTTATTGAACGATGATGCTTCTGTTGATTTGAAATTGAGCGAATCGCGGAGGATTTTGGAGTTTGTGGATGGGTTTGAGTGGAGATTTGGAGAGAAGGTTGTGCATTATAGGACTGGGAATGTGGGGTTGCAGGCGCAGTGGTTGGAGGCGTGGTGGCCTGGGTCGGATGATGAGTTTGCTTTTGTAGTGGAGGATGATTTGGAGGTTTCGCCGCTTTACTATGAGTTTGTTAAGAGGGTGATTGTGAATTTCTATTATAATGCTTCCAATTATAGTCCTTACGTTTTTGGTGTTACGTTGCAACGTGCAAGGTTTGTTCCAGGTACCATAATATGTTGCTTTACTAGGGAGTAATTCATTGTTTAGCATAATATGTTGTTTGTTGCATGTGATATTTGTGAGAGAGATGGAATAGAAATGGTTGTCATGGATGCTTGTATTTGTGAGGAAATTGGATTATAATGTATGCTTAGGTTATTGGTTGTTTTGTTTGATATTTGAAGTGAATTACTTAGCCGAAGTTGTCATATTGTTATTTGTCAGTTTTGGTAATGATATATAGGGGAAGGAAACTGCAAATACGTACTGTTTCCCAAGTGTTGGCTACTATGATCCTCTGTTGTAGTGACAGTTGGATTGTGTGTTGATGAGTTTTTTGTAGGACTTAGTATAATGAGCAGCAGGTCTTGTAATGGACAAGAGAATATGGGGTTTTCTGTGTTAGTCACCTTGTTTTCATGGTTCAGACTCTCAAGTTAACTAAAAATCAAACAAGTCTATACTTTTAGGCATCAAAATTAAGTTAACTTGGTTAAAAGTTTTTTTTGTGTTTTGGAATTTGGTACTCTTACATCAACTCGTTTTGACTTGCATAGATTTGCAAGTTTGAGGATGATTAAATGAGACGGCAATGTAATGATTAGTTTTCCCAAAAAAGGCAACGGTTCTGTGTTTTTAATGATACATCGGCTGAATGATCAAGCTTCTTAGTGCACTGGACTCTAACTTACAGTTGTAGCTCATGAAAGTTTAACTCAGAGATATATCTAACACCATAATGTGAACCCTCAATTCCATAGCTCCTAAGATTAACAAAGTCAGGAATGAACCAGAAAACTTGAACAAGGACAACCCTATTGTCGTAACTTGCAAGCTTGCAATGAATACAACAGGTCAACGAGGTAAATGAACCCAAATCTAATGAGCTGAAACTTAGCTGAATCCAGCTCCATCAAGGGGAGCCCAATCCCACCATCCTTTACTTGTTATTAATTTTGAACCTTCTCATGATTTGTCAACATGTCTACGCTTTTGAACTTGTTATGTAACTTATGTTTTCTTGTGTGCTAAGTTTTGAACATACCTTGTGATTTGTGAATTTTAAACTATGATGCTATGCTTGTTTATTCTGGTCTGATCGCAACTAAAGTGCCACTAAGTTGAATCCCTTTTTTTTGTTATTGGTGTTACTCATTCATATGTAATTAATGTTGCCTTTATAATTGTACTCAACTTCATTACTTTGTGAGTTTGTGTACAGTTAATTGATGATATAATTGGTTTCTGGTTGCAGGTAAACACGGCAACAAGTTGCAGTTGGATGACCAGACACGACTTTTCTTATACCAGTTGGTTGGTACATGGGGACAAATTCTCTTTCCAAAGCCATGGAAAGAGTTCAGGTTGTGGTATGACAAAAACAAGGCAAAGGGCAATAAACCATTTCTTGAGGGGATGGTAATAAAAAAAGTTTCAATCAATCCAAGCCCAAGAACGAATCCAAATCAAAACGAATTGTACATAGAGATCAAATCAACATATGAATCAATAAGTAACAAATCGGATATTTCATTAAATCAATTACAAAAATGAATCAATCAAATCTCTTAATAATACAAATCAAATCTAAATCTAATATTCAAATAACCTAATTGAATCTAATCTAACCTAAAATAAAACTAACCCTAACACTATAAAAGCAAAGAAGAAATCAAGAAGAAGAGGATTGGATCTTTTCTGGACGAAACCCTAAGAAGCTTGGCCGTTCACCTTCGTCACTTCACTTGCAAATCACACACACACACAGAGAAGGAGAACGAGGAGCTAACACGTTCCAGAAACTCAAGAACAAAAGGTAACCTAATCTTCAACTTAGCTTAAGAGATTCGATTGCATGTTAATATCGTTTGATTGTTGTGTGTTTTCTGGGAATTTGGGAGTTTAAGGTTTCAATTCAAGGTTAGGGTTCTTATCTAGGTTAGGTTTCGTAGGGTTTAGGGTTTGGATTGATAGGGTTCATTGTTGGTGTGTGGTTCTGGGTTTGTATGGATGAAGGTGAGATCGGGAAAGATGAAGATCGCGATGATCTTCATCTGGGGATTGCTTTTTCTGGGTTTGGCTCGAAGGATTTCTGGGTTTAGATGAACATTCCGATGAATATCCATCGAAAAACTGGGTTGAGGGGCGGTTCTTGGGGTGGTTTAAAAACCTTAATGGGCTCAGCCTGTTGCTTTTAACACCCCTTAAAATATTACCCAAGAACAATATACACCCCCCTGCAGCAAAATAATAAAATTGATCAATTAATTTTATAATTTTTTTAATTGTTTATTTGTCTTTTTTTAATATAATTCTCTTCTCGATCCGACTATACCTATTAGTCGCATTGGCGAGAGATAAATTTAATCGAATTAATTTATTTATTAATGCTAATCTAACTAACTCTTGGCTAATTCTTTCCTCGATCCGACTAAATCTATTAGTCGCATTGGCGAGAGATACAATACTAAAACATAAATATTAAAATTCATTATCGTGTAATAACTAAATCTATTGGTTATGAGAGGTGATGATAAAACATGAAATTTAATTACAAGATTAAAATAAACTTTATTTGTTGTTCGTGACGATCAAACCTATCGGTCAGAATGGTCAGCAATACATTATCTAATTCGTTAATTATAATGATCAAATCTATTGATCATCGCACCTAATGAAAACACATCAAACTGAGTTGTACGCCAAACCTCAAAACACTTTCATTTTCAAATCGCAAATTCAAAACTACGATAAGCCATTCAAAAAGCCTTCAAAACAGGTTCATAATCAATTCTAAGGCGTACAACCCGTGCCCCGAACTACGTTGACTCTGATTCTCCCTAAGGAGATACGTAGGCACTTGGGAACAAGGCGAGTCCCCCTCCCTAAAATTTCAATTCACTTAAAATCTCACTTTTCGCCCTCTTCACTTCTTTAGCTATAAACCTCAATGATTTTGCCATAAACCTTCATTTTACAATGCAACCCTTAGGAAAGGGTTAAGGGTGCCTAACACCTTCCCTTAATCTGATTATAATAATCTTACCCTGAATCTTTATACTGCGTAGGGTTTCTTATTCGCCCTGCAGAATAGGTGGCGACTCTAAAAAGTTAATTTTAGGGCAGGTTGCTACACACACCATTTCTGATGAAAACAGTAGCATACAGTACTAAAAAAACAACTAGTATTGAAGATAGATTGTTGGAAAATGAAGACTTAAAGGATCCAAAAATGCATTTTCGGATACGTCCATACTGAATCCGAATATGTATTTTCATATTAAACGTGAGTTTTTTCAACTATAAAACAAGATTAATATGGACAATGAGGATTGAAATAAATGAAGTTTACCATGAATTTCAATTTCTTATGCTTCTTTTGATGTGATGAAACACAATAATGAAGTTTTAGAGTGAAAATTTTAATTAAGAATGGAATGGTTTTTGGAAAGAGGTTTTAGAAACAAATGGGTATAGGTTCTAATCACGCACGTATTTTTTTTAGCAAATTCATGTTTGATATTTTTGGAGAAGTATCTCTGGAAAAATCTGACATGCAAAGATGACAGATTTTCAAATTTCCATTTTAAGTTTTCAAAAATACTTTTTCAGAATCTTCACTGGAATGCTCAACTAATAATATATTAAATTGATTGGTCCGGAGATACATTTTTGGCTTAATACCCTTTTTGATCTCGTACCTATGCCTCGGGGTCCATTTTGGTCCTCTTCTTTTTAAAAGTTCCAAGTTGGTCCCTTACGTCTTCAAAGGGTGAAAAAATATAAAAGTTTGCCCTTAACCAAGAGTTGAACCATGGACACTTTGGTTGCTAGACAAGTCACTATACCACTATGCTATTTCACAATTTGTTATTTAATTTACAAATGAAATATATGAAACCATGAAACAAACAAGATAAAAATCAATGGCCAAACTTTGAAACCATAGCAACATAAGAAACAAACAAGAAAATTATCCATAATAACCAAAATAATAATTTTTTCAGAATAACCAGAAATTTTTACAGTAAATGTTTTTCTACCAATTTCTCTTTTTCATAAACCCTATTCTCAATCTTCTAAACTTCAACACAAAAACCAAATTTATAGCAATACAACAAAATTCATCTTCATCCCACGCAACACAAATCCATTCCAAGAACTCAGCCACGACGATAACAAAATCATCAATCCATCAACAAATCAACACCACTTGAAAAACGCTTCACTCGCAAACATCAAAAGGTTACCACAATCTGCAAAACAGAGAAGTCGCTGAAACCTTCAACACCGCACAAACCCTTCAACCACTACAACACTTCCACATCGCTGCCGTCACATTTCAATCATCTTCAATGTTTTTCAATATTGCTCTAACAATTTCAATCATCTTCAATGATGCCTTGTTCATCCAGTACCCTTTTTCTACACTTGAATTTGCAACACCTTATCTTTCAATTATCAATTCGTCTACTACCTCTTTTGCTAAATCTATATATATAAGAATTCTTGCATAATGTATCTGAGAGTGAGAAGAGTGAGAAGAGTTAACTTTCATAAATTAAAATGGATGATAAATTAAAATGTATCCGACAAAGAACCACGCATAGAACTCATGATTATATGATGATTTAGGTTTCAATTAGGAGATTTTGGGAAGCATTTTGCGTTAGGGTTGAATTTGGGGAAAATATAAAAGTGTTTCAGCAACAAAGAAGAAGAAGATGATGAATAGACATTCCACCAATCCACCTCAGCTTCCACGTCATCTAAAGTAACGTCGTTAACCGTTTTTTTTTACATAAATGACCACTTTGATTCTGTTATACAACGTAAAGGACCAACTTAAAACTTTTAAAAGGAAGAGGAACAAAATAGACTCCGAAGCATAGGTATGGGACAAAAAGAAGCCTACATTTTTAAAACTTCAACCATTTAAATTTGAATGGATGAAATATTGAAATAACATTTTCATTCCACTTTATTTATTCATTCCACTTTATTTATTTTAAATATTCAAACACTAGGAATAAATAATTTTTTAATTATTAATGTTAGTGAAATGTTTAACAGTTTCATCATCGTTTCAACTTTCAGTGAGATCTGTAGTGTATCCTCCTCGTTCATTCATGTCAAGCAATGTTACATACGCATGAAACCTTCCTAAACCAATGGTAGCCCCCAAAAAACACTTCCTCCCATTACTCCTCCTCATCACCCTCTTCGCATTCATCATCTTCTACACTAACCACACCACTCTTCTCCCATCTTTCGATCCAAACCCTAATTTCACCCTCCGAACCCCAATTCACCAAAACCCTAACCCCATTTCCCCCAATTTCACTTTCCTAATCAAACTCCTCGCATTCAACCGCCTCGAATCCGTCTCCCGCTGCCTCCGTTCCCTCGCCGATGCCGATTACCTCGGCGACCGCGTGAATCTCCACGTTTACATTGATCATTTTGCTTTATTGAACGATGATGCTTCTGTTGATTTGAAATTGAGCGAATCGCGGAGGATTTTGGAGTTTGTGGATGGGTTTGAGTGGAGATTTGGAGAGAAGGTTGTGCATTATAGGACTGGGAATGTGGGGTTGCAGGCGCAGTGGTTGGAGGCGTGGTGGCCTGGGTCGGATGATGAGTTTGCTTTTGTAGTGGAGGATGATTTGGAGGTTTCGCCGCTTTACTATGAGTTTGTTAAGAGGGTGATTGTGAATTTCTATTATAATGCTTCCAATTATAGTCCTTACGTTTTTGGTGTTACGTTGCAACGTGCAAGGTTTGTTCCAGGTACCATAATATGTTGCTTTACTAGGGAGTAATTCATTGTTTAGTAGGATAATATGTTGTTTGTTGCCTTTGTTATTGGTGAGAGAGATGGAGTAGAAATGGTTGTCATGGATGCTTGAATTTGTGAGTAAATTGGCTTATAATGTATGCTTAGGTTTTTGGTTGTTTTTTTCTGATATTTGAAGTGAATTACTTAGCTGGAGTTATCATATTGTTATTTGTCAGTTTTGGTAATGAATGATATATAAGGGAAGGAAACTGCAAATACCTACTGTTTCCCAAGTGTTAGCTACTATGATCCTCTATTGTAGTGACAGTTGGATTGTGTGTTGATAGTCTTTTGTAGGACTTGGTATGGGGTTTTCTGTGTTAGTCACCATGTTGTAGTGGTTGTTAGACTCTCAAGTTAACTCAAAATCAAACAAGTATGCAATTTTTGGTATCAAAATTAAGTTAACTTGTTTAAAAGTTGCTTTTGAGTTTTGTTACACTTGCATAGACTCATTTTGACTTTGATTTGCAAGTTTGAGGACGATTAAATGAGGCTACAATGTAATGATTAGTTTACCTATAAATGACAATGATTCTGTGTTTTTAAAAACTATGATACATTAGCTGAATGATAAAGCTTCTTAGTGCACTTGACACTAACTTCACAGTTGTAGCTCATGAAAGTTGAATAGATATAGATACATCTTACATCTAACACCACAATGTGAACCCTCAATCCCATAGCTCCTAAGATTTAACTAAGTCAGGAACCAGAAAACTTGAACAAGAACAACCCTATTGTTGTAACTTGCAAGGAACACCATAGGTCAATGAGGTAAATGAAACCAAATCTAATTAGCTGAATACAAGGGAGCCCAATGCCTCCATCCTTTACTCGTTATTAATTTTGAACCTTCGGATGATTTGTCAATATGTCTAATCTATCGCTTTTGAACTTGTTATGTACCTTATGTTTTCTTGTGTGCTAAGTTGTGAACATACCTTGTGATTTGTGAATCTATCCAATTTTAAAGTATGATGCTATGCTTGTGTATTCTGGTCTTGTCGCAACTAAAGTGCCACTAAGTTGAATCCTTTTTTGTGTTATGGTCCCGTACTCCCGTATGGTCGATGAACAACAAAAGTGACACCAAGTGTAACCCATTTTTTGGTGTTGCTCATATGTATTTAATCTGCCTTTATGATTGTACTCTACTTCATTATTTTGTGAATATGTGCTCAGTTTATTGATGGTATAATTGGTTTTTGGTTGCAGGTAAACACGGCAACAAGTTGCAGTTGGATGACCAGACACGACTTTTCTTATACCAGTTGGTTGGTACATGGGGACAAATTCTCTTTCCAAAGCCATGGAAAGAGTTCAGGTTGTGGTATGACAAGAACAAAGCCAAGGGCAATAAACCATTTCTTGAGGGGATGGTAATAAAAAATTGTTTCTTGTTCTTCACTCTTGTTCGCTTCTCAGGCATACATCAGCTGTTCAGTTCATTCCTGATTTTAATTCTGAAAAATTGTACAGGTGACTACAGGTTGGTATAAAAAGAAGGGGGAGAGAATATGGACACCTTGGTTCATCAAGTTTATCCAATCCCACAGTTATTTTAACATCTATGCAAATTTTTTACATGAAAGAGCATTAAGTGTCTCTCACAGAGATGCTGGAGTTAACTACGGGAAAACCGCTGGACCTGATTCTCAGTTACTGAAGGAAAGATCTCTAGACTTCAATATATTGGAAATGCGGCCTTTGAGTAGCTTAAAGTGGTTTGACTTTTGTTTCAGAGAAGTACATCCAGGAAGGTTTATGAGGAACTTAGAAGAACTTGGAGCTTTGCTTCACTCTCTGCCGAAACAGGATAGTATATTCTTAGTAAATATTTTAGGGGTATCTGATGCTGTAGTAAGAAACCTACTATGCTACTTTGAGAGGCTAAATATAAGGAATTATATACTTATGGGCCCTCCGTCAGATTCCTTATTTGATCTGGCAAGAAGGGGACATCCTGTAATCGATGTAGACCAATTTGTAAGTAGTATTGGAACAAATAAATTGACTTCCCAAGGTTCGAGTTTTGAGACTATCAAGGGTATTGTGGCAAAGGCTTATGTAATTAAAAAGTTGATCGAAAATAAGCATAACGCATGGGTTTTGGATGGGAGCATGCTTCTCACTTCCGATATAGTGCTCGAGTCTAGAGATCCCAAAGACGACTTCAGTGTTGCAAACAACTTGGAACTCTTTTATGCTAAAAGCTCATCATCTAGTGAGAAAATTTGGACTAATGGCTTTGTGTCGAAAGTTGTCGCCATGGCAGATTCTTTGGGGAGAAAAGACTCATCAACCCAAGGTAGCCTAAGTTTTGTGTACATTGTATCAAAATTATTGGAACAGAATGGTGCAAGTATTAGAAAAGCTGATGAGACTTCTTTTGGCATGAAGATTGAGTCAGGTGGCGTAAGTAAATCTTCTCTAGGGGATAAAAAGTTGGTATATTGGTCAACTGATATGGAGCCAGATTCGATTCAAAAGCGGCTTGAGGAGTTGAAATTGTGGAGTATAGACAGTGATTTATCCTGCACTGCTGTGGTTTGTCACAAGTCATAGTTTTTTAAGGCAGGTAGAGGCAGTTCTACATTTTACTTTTCTTCCTATATTATTATTTTCCTCCAATTTAGCTTACATATTCTTTATGTATTATTATTTGTAACACATTAAGTTTTCAATGTAAGGCTTAAGATGGACTGGAATTAAACACTGAGTTGAATTTTGTGATGAGGATTGAAATATTTGTTTATTTAGTAATCTTCCACCACAATTTATGTCCTGTGTTTTGTGAGAATCACTTTAAAATGAGTGTTGATAAGATTTGAGCATCTTGTGTTAATGTACCACTTGTCTCCATCTTCATCTTCTCTTTTAACTGTTGCCATTAACCAAAATTCTTCTGAGTCAGAATCATCATGAGCAAATTGTAACTCGTTTGTTTTGTCTACTGGATCCTTCTTTGAGTTGCATTCATCTGAAAAGTGGTCACTCTATTGACAATTGTAGCACTAGATGTCCTTGTTGATCTGCTTTTGTTCTCAATGATTGTTGGAACCAACTTTTAGTCTTCCTTTCATGTGAATTGTATACTTGATCATTGCTAGATCCTTCACCATGGTTCTTGGACTTTCATCTTTACAATCCATTGATCATAGTTTTTCCATCAAGAACTACTCAAACTTGCATTCATTTTGTTTTGAGAACCTACAATTATGGAACCAAACTATAGATACCAATTTGATATAGCAATTTGTGAAAGGTTTAAAGAAACTAAGACAATGAGATAAAGTTAAGTTAACGAATGATCAAATCTTTATTCACTTTTGATCCACACAAGTCAAGAAACATAATTATGTTTATATACAAGCTAAACTTTAAACTCCAACGACCAACAACTTTTCACTTAATTGTTATGCAAGCCACACAACAAACTTAACAATCTTGAACTACTACACCAACTAGCTTTTGAAATACACTCCAATAACTCCAACTCCAACTTCTTCTTCTTCTTTTTTTTTTTTTTTGACATATTAGGAAATTTAATTATATATAATATCGTATTTTTAGTTTTGGTTGCAATAATATATGGATTTAATGGAAATACACCGACAGTATAAAACAGTTTCACACCGTCAGTAAAATTATAACCGTTAATTTTTATAAACGTTTGACTTTTTCTTTAAATCACAATAAAAATATTTCTTTTTAAGGGTTGTGATGCACTGACCGTGTAAAATATTTTACACCGACAGTGCACTATCTTTAAGCTCATAATATATTTAATATGTAAACATTAATATAGTTAGTAAATTTAAATTATCATAAAACTAGACGTCTACCCGCGCGATGCAGGGTTAAGTTTTCTTAAATTATTTTCCTTAAATATTAATTTAGAAAATATTAATTATATTTGTATTAATGTTTGTTTGTTGAATTTATTTTATTTAAAGAAATTAATAATAATTTAATAGTTTACATTTTATAAAGAATTATAATATATTTTCAATATAATTAAAAAAATTAAAATTCAAAGAAAATCTCCTCTCAATAGAAAATGAGCATGAGCTGTAGTTATTAAATTGATACTTAAAAAATGATTGGTTATATCGAGTAAATGCAACTAAATGGTTGATAGAGGAAAACATCGAAAAATGGAGATGGATTGTTTTGTGCGCTGCAAGGGGTTGGTGTATCACTTTGTTAAATAATTATTATATTAAAAGAGAAAAGATTGTCTAACCACAACTTCTATTTAGACATCATTCTTATTCAATATTCTATATATTTTATTTTTGAACATTGTTGATTGTATAATCACAACCTCTAAATAGATCATTCTTATTCAATATCTTATTTTGAACATTCTTGTGCCTACTTATATACAAATATTTATCCTATTTATATGATTATTTTTTAGCCAATTTAAAATGAAATATTATTATGTTAAAAAAAATAAACTATTATTAATGTAGCACAAACAAAACAAATAATTTGGATACTTGGATATATTAATTTTATTGTTACAATGGTTAAATACTTGGATATTCTCAAATTCATCTAATAGAATAACTTCTACATCTAATGGAATAAACATGTGCCTCCAGCTTATGCTATTGTGGGTTGGAAAGTGATTCACAATAGGCTGCCAACAGACGATAATTTCACAATTAGAGGTTTTTATGGCCCTTCCATTTGCTCTCTGTGTAGTTCTAATTCAGATTCCTTGCAACACATTTTCTTTGAGTATAGCTATGTTATCCCAATCTGGACGTGGCTATTGCACAAAATGCAATTTGTTGGGGTTGTTTGCAACATAACAGAATGCTTGGAGCTGATGAAAATTAACAGTTCGCCACAAGCAAGGGTGGTGATGCTGTCTGTAACACCCTTCTAAACCCCCGCGGAAATTATTAAAATAATCAGAGTAAAACATAAAAACAAGGATGCCACAATTAAATTTTAAAATCAAACATAAGTCATTTGTCATGCTTTATTAGGAACGGTTCATAAAAGAAACAATCTCACGTTTATCACAGCGGAATAGTATAACATCATCGATTCAAACCAATGGAAATATAATCCAAACTAATAAAATAGAGTATAATGATTAAACTCTAAAACTATCGTTCCCGTGTTACAAGGCCAGAGCATGACCGACACGACCCAACATAATTGGATAAACTCTACGAGCTATCCTCACCGAACAATAAGGCCACTACTCCTCAAGCGGAAAATTATCAACATGTAAGGGTGAGTCTCATTCACAATTAACAAATGTTATTAGTTCATAAACAATAAATTATCATAAGTTTATTATTCACCCAATTGTATCATATTCAGATTTTCCGAAGGTATTCATCAACAACAACAACAACAGACACATCACCAAAATATTACACTGGACACCATCCAATCATGTTATAACAATATGCATATGCAATGTACTGACACTATGCATGTGGTACCACACATGGGCTAAACCCATCCGATGGATCTATTCATCACCAAGATACAGCCCAACCGGCACAAATTCCACACAATGGGAATTATGTCCACCATTCGATCCACAACATCACTGGGATCCATCACCAAAAATGCGTATGAATGAATGCACACATATGACATACTTATAACATCACCGATTCGATGCATCACATCGTCTCATTACAACTCACCATTTCATCACCAATAAGCATGCACATGTCTTAGCAATCATTCAATCATATCACACATATTTATATCAAACATATCATTCAATTATGATGATATTCACGACAATTCCATCACCATATCAACACATTGTTACATTCATCAATAGCATTCACATAGTATGTATCAATCACAAATGACATCATAATAAAGCAACAAGGCATAAGCCTTCACAATAATTCTTTTCGTTTCAGGTCAACAATAATAATAACATCATTGTAATATAGTCTACAATTTACAGGATCATCATCCCGACAACATCCTCATCAATTATCACAAAAATCATCACATTATACGCAACACTAACACCCAAAATATAAATTAACAGCAGAAAAATATTAATTTAAAAACCCAAAATTATGATCATGTTAAAGATAATATTTTTAGCTTTCCAACGGTCCAAACGGCGCGTCAATTGGACTTACGGATCAAAAGATATGAATTTTCAAAGTTTTGGAAAAATCTGCCAACACAGTGATGTAACGGGTTACATCAGTTCCAGTAGCGAAAATACCCCATTTTCTTCGATGTAACCGGTTACCTCAACCATGTAACCGGTTACATCACCCAAAAATTCTCAAAAGTTGTGTTTTTCATCATTTTTCACACAGGTAACCGGTTACCTCAACCATGTAACCGGTTACATCACTGAAGAAGTGTCAAAATCTATATTTTTCTTCTGCTACGGGATTCTACCTTCAAACCCCCAAAAACCCATCTTTTACACACTAGAAAATCATTATAAGTCCTAATTCTTCAAGTTCAACGCCAACATTATGTAATTATTAAAATACACACCTCAATTCTATCCACTGTACAGAAATCATACATCATTCATGTCATCACAAACACATCCAATTTACCCTATAGGTTCCAAAACCCCAAAATTCCCAAAACCTATCACACATCACAATTGACACAAACAATATACCCATTTCAATCCTATCATCTACAAACCAATAAAAGATGATAATCAGAAGAGTCCCCCCTTACCTTACCCAAAAACTTAATTCTTCCTCTTCCTCTTTCTATGCTCTTCTTCTTCTTCTTCTTCTTCTCTTTCATCCTCTTCTCTTTCTCCTCTTTTTCTCTTCTATTTCCCAATTTCATTATTTTCCTTATTTTATGAAAATAGAGTCTAACTTTACTAAAAAGGCCTAACAATCACACCTCCTCTTTACTAACCACAACTCTGGTCCAATTATATTATTTCCTCATTTTTATCACATAACTCAATTAAAACACCAAACAATTCCAATTAATTAATTTAAATCTTAATTAAATTAATATAGAGAAGATATAGGGTGTTACACTGTCTACTGTTTGTAGTTTGTTTTTATCATGTTTAGAGAGTATTTGATTTGCACTCATTCTTTTCAAACTAAACATTATAAATGGTTAAAAAGACTTGAATATTACCGGATTAAGAAAATCTAAGATACAATGACGATCTAATCAACAAATCTCTCAACTTTTAATTCACAGATTAATTCGGTGTGATATAAAAAAATTACAACCTTGTAATCTGTAAAAACAAATAAAAAAAGTATAGTAGAATACAAAAAAAAAACAAATAAAAAAGATAAGAATAATAATATTGAAACTCTATGTTGCACAATGTTGATTTTAATAGGTAATCTTTTGAATGGGAAAGAGAAAGGGTCACCTTAATAGGAAGTGGAAGTAACCTATAAATGGAAAAAGAAAAGTATAATAAAATATAGAAAAAAATGGTAAATGAAGAAAGAGAAGGGCAAAAAGAAAAGAAGATAGGTGGACATATATAAATGAATAATTTAATGCAAATTATATATAGAGAGTGAAAATTGGTTAGAGATAGTGGATAGTGGTGGACATTGGTTTGAGAGGGTGGAGAGTGGTTTTTAAGATAATGGAGAAGTTATAACATATTTATTTAGTCGATTTATTAGATATGTGTGTCATATTTATTTTTTATTTAGTATAATAACTATTTGAGAAAAAGGGTTATGCACTGACAGTGTAAAATATTTTTACACTGTCAACCAATCACAACTATGCATCCAATTAAAACACAATTTTAATTTTAAAAAATTAATATGACATGGCAAGTGTGAAGATTTTGATTGGATGTATGTGTAAAGTTTGTTTACACTGTCAGTGCACTACCTTTAAACTCTAACTATTTATTTAATCTAGAGAGTGAAGATTGGCTAGAGATAGTGGATAGTAAACATTAGTTTGAGGGAGTGGAGAGTGGTTTCTAAGATAATGGAGAAGTTATAACATTTTTATTTAGTTAATTTATTAAATATGTGTGTCATATTTTTTTTTATTTAGTATAATAACTATTTATTTAATTAAAATGAGAGTTTTTTTCAATCTTTTATTTAATTTAATTAAATAATTAAAAATGAAGTGCAAATATTCGTTGAGAATATGGGATGGGTAACTTTTTAATTGCTTATTTAATAAAAATAATTGAAAATGGAAGTTATCATTTTTTTAATGTTAATAATTATTTAATTAATTAATTTATTATTAAATATTTGAAAATTCATTATTTATTATAAATTTTGGCGAGAAAAATTGGTGAAAAGAAGTTGTAGGATTATAATTTAGTATTTAGTATGATATAATGTTAAAATATAACTTAATTTAAAATAAAAAATTCTTATATAATATTTATTCTAGTAATAAAAAATAATATAAGTAGGTCATTCTATAATATAATATTTTTTAATGACAAATATAATATAAAGGGCAAAATTCAACAAAGTATAAAAAGCGGTGTTACCAATCTTTATGAGAAATTCAAAAAATTCAAAAAAAGGAGGAGGCAAACATACGGAATAAAAAAGAAAAAGAAAAATAATAACAACTCGACCTACATGAAAAGAGAAATTAGATCTCAACTAGTATGAACCATTGTCAATAGAATAGAGGTCTCCAAAAGAAGCATTAAGAACACTCCATTTCCGGTGCAAGATCAATATCACTTAGATAGTTTATGGTTTAGATAAAGGATATTGTTCTTCGGCCAAATACTTTTAAAATAATAATCAGAGAATAAAATAAGTTTAACAAGTATGAGATTGTTGTATTGATGTGTGATAAGACTAAACATAATAAGATTATAAATGACAATATGAAAGAGTGTTGATGGCAACACTTGTAGTAAAAAAAATAGTGGAAAATAGACTTAGGAAATTTTGACGTGTAAAGATTATATGAGATAGAAACATAATTTTATATAAGATTACAATGAGGTTGATTGATGTGGAATAAAATTTGGTTGCTTTTATTATTGTTGTATGGATCATAATTATTGTTGTAAAAATCTTGCTAAAGAGAATGTAACATAATTGTATGTCTTTAGAGTTCGAACTCAAGACATAATGATTAAGTACATTTAATTTGTATCCTTGAATGACATATAAGAACTCCACATAATTTTTTAAAAAAAATAAAAATATAACTTTAATAAAAATAATCCTTTTCGTTTGATAAATAAAAAAACCCAAAATTTTAGAGTCCCATTTCAAAAAGGAAAATCCCAAAATTAAATTAGGGATTTAACCCAACTGAACAAGCCAAAACAACAACGCATGGAAGGTGAAGCTCCATCAATGGAGAATCCCAAAATCTCAGCCTACTATCAAACTCGTCTAGCTCACTTCGGCGTCGTCAGCACCGAGTGGCTAGCTCAGGCTCAGTCCGCAACAAAACCCATCCCATCATCATCAACTGACACACACACTGATAAAGATGCCAATTTTTCCGTAATTGATGAATTCAATAGGTGGCGTAATCATCCCGATTTGGCCGAGGCTGTCGCTGCAATTCGGGCACTCGCCGCTGTTATCAGCTCCAGTAAAGCTTCCACTATGATGCAGCTTGAAATTGAGCTCAAAAACGCCTCTGATACTCTCAAAGTTTGCATCTTTCTCTCCTTTATTGCTTTAATTTTTTATTTTTTTTGTAATTTAATTTCATGCTGAAACCATTTTAATCGCCCAATAAATTTGTATAAACTATGAGTGTGTTTGGTTTGGTTTGGAATAGTTATTGAATAGTTTATTTGAACTTATAGAAATAGCTTATGATCTATTAAGTAATGACACAATTTTGATGCTGACATGTCGACACCGGAAATGATTTAATATAAACGAGTGTATGTAATCACATGTGTTGGTTTCGAACAATTATGCTTGTTGGACACTGAATACATTTTCAATCTGAAGTGCAGATGCTACATTGCTTATGATATATTCATAGGGTTTGTTTGGATCGACTTATCTGAGCTTATATTATGCCATAAGTTTTGTGACACTCTTTGGAAGAGCTTATTAAAGCATCTTATAGCATTATTCATAAACTTTTTTGAGCTTATTTTTATAAGTTCTTAAAGATTACTTATGAAAACAATTTATAGCACATATAAGAATAATTTAAATTTATTTTATCTTTTGTCATAAGTGCTTATTTTGATAAGCATTTGTGCTATAAGCTCCAAATAAGCTGTTTATTCAAACAGGCCAATCATTTTTTGGCTTATTTCAAGTTCAACAACCTTTTCTGGACAGTTTATAAAAATATTAGTTTAACCAAATTTTGTATTTGTTTTGATTATAGAGACAGCTTCATATGTGCACATGTGTGATAAACCCTTTAGTCAGATAAATGAACCCTCAATGAGATATGAAAAATAAATAATATTAATGTTGAAAAATCGGAAGTGGTAGTTTTTATTTATTTATTTTATGTATTTGAGTTATTGAGTTTTGTGATGAATTTGCTAAGAATAAGATGAATTATGTGGATTTAATCTAACATTTACATTGACAGGCATGGGATACAACCTCTATCTCATTGACAGCGGCGTCTGATCTGTTTATGAGATACGTTACAAGAACATCCGCTTTGGAGTTTGAAGACTTTAATTCTGCAAAAGCTCGCTTGATTGAGCGTGCTGACAAGTTTGGGGAAATCTCCTATAAGGTTTGTTTGTTTGTTTGTGGTTGGTTGTGCTGTTAATCTTTCTACTCCTGTTGGTGTGATTGGTTATTTGTTTGTTTTGTTTTTTCAGGCTCGTAAGGTCATTGGAATGCTTAGTCAAGATTTTATATTTGATGGTTGTACCATTTTGGTTCATGGTTTTTCTAGAGTTGTCTTTGAAGTTCTTAAATTGGCTGCACATAATAAAAAACGATTTCGAGTATTCTGCACAGGTTTTTTTCTATCTAAACTCTTGACTATATGTATATGTTTGCATATTAGGATATATCCCAAAATGTCTGGTTCACATTTATAACTTGTTTTGATAATGGCTCACAAATCGTAGTTTGGTCCAGTGGAAAACCTAAATTTTTCTTACTTCTACAAAAACCATGGTTTGAGACTCAATAATATGGTGTTCAAATAGTAGCCAACTTGATTGTTTTATACAAGCATGTGGTTAAAATAATGTTTACTTGTAAACCAAACATGCAGTTAATGCGATAAAATTACCTGTTTGTTAGGAGTGGGTTAAGTGAGGATGATACAGCTATCCAAGTAAATGGACTCATATTTTAGGCATTTTTTAAGAGGTGGAAAGGGAAATAAGGAGAGGGCTATGAGGGAGGAGGGGGAGAGAAATTCCTCGCCTTAACCTAGTTTGGGAGATTGGGGGAGCGTTTTTGAAGGGGAAAGAGACGTACGGCTAATATTATGTTTCCATCATATTATAAAAAGAGGGGAATGATTTGAGAAATTTTCCCTAACAGACCATATATATCTTATGAATTTGTATGAAGATGTAGGATCAAGATCACTAATGGAGATCTCTTTCATTTTGATTGAACTCCTCCTCCTGACTTCGTAATATTAGTTTCAAACCAAAAGTCAGGACCTTTTCATGCAGTCATCTTAATTTCATGGTAATTGATCTATTTTCTCCAGGTAGTAATATAAGAATGTTCTTTCCAATGATAGAAGCATTGTGGAGGATAGTTGGGGCTATATTTCTGAATTCTATTGTCCTGCTAATTTGATCATGCAATAAGTCTTCTCTCATTTATTTCCTTAACGTCACATGGTCTCCCCTCTATGGGGAATTTGTCTCTTCATTCAACGTTTTCTGTTTACATTATGAGTTTTAGATGAAAGAAGAAGAAATATGATTATGCTGTAATACGGAAAACACTATTCCGTTATTATAGGGATACAAAACTCCTAGTCCTTAATAAACAAATCAACAAAATCAGGAGACCAATCTTGATAAATCGTAAGTAATACGGAAACTGATCTTAGGAGATATTCTAAGATAAGAAACTCACCCTATATAATCATAGATACTCTAACATACTATCAAGATATTATAATGTGGTTTCTTATATTCTAACATTTTCTTTGTTACCAATTTGAGGTTCAAACTTTGTAACTGTTTTACCTAACTTTGCAGAGGGGAGACCAGATCGAACAGGTTTAAGGTTGTCCAATGAGCTGGCCAAGCTTGATGTTCCCGTGAAACTTGTGATAGACTCCGCAGTGGCTTATACTATGGATGATGTGGACATGGTATTTGTCGGGGCAGATGGAGTTGTTGAAAGTGGTGGTATAATTAATATGATGGGAACATATCAAATTGCGTTGGTTGCAAAGAGTATGAATAAGCCAGTTTATGTGGCTGCTGAAAGCTACAAGGTGCATTTGACTATTTACTACTTACAACTATCAATCTAATATTTCAGTTGTTGCTTCCTCTGCTCTTAAATATAAACCTTGTTAACTAAATCACGAGAATTAAGGAAGTTGAAAAATGAAATGTATCCTAGAAAAAAGAACAATCGAAAATCTAGGGTCTTACATGTTCTGTATGTGTTACTATGCAGTTTGCTCGTCATTACCCTCTCGACCAAAAGGATTTGGCGCCTGCCCTACGACCAGTTGATTTCGGTGTTCCTATTCCATCCAAGGTTGAGGTTGAATGCTCTGCCCGGGATTATACTCCTCCACAGTATCTGACTTTGCTTTTCACAGATTTAGGCGTTCTAACTCCATCGGTTGTTAGTGATGAACTCATCCAGCTATACTTATAATCATCCTCATATAGTTCTCTTCTGATTTTCATAATGTCTGCCTCAGTTAAAGATAGTTTCTCTTATGAAACAATTTTGTAATACAAGTTCAGTATCACTGGGGAGAGTTTCTATTGTATTTGTTAGGTCTAGTTTCTAAGAAATGCAAGGGTTGCGAGTTCAACCCGTATAATTGCATTCCCTTTGGTTATTTGCTAATTGCTATTACCATGCATCCAATTTTGGTTGTTTTTTTTCTCCATGTAATCATAAGAGAGAATTCTGTTCAAGATACTGTTAGACACTAAATGCGAATCCTTCTTCGAGCTGCGATTTGAATTGTTGTTTATGCAGGACTAACTCTTTCTGCCGGACGGTTTACCATGCATACATCTCTCACTAGACAACTGTTGTTGTTATTCATATTTTAGTGTATCTGCATCCCTTTTCATGTCTTGTAGCTTTTCCTTAAGGACATTGAATTACCTTTTTGATGTTATATACAGCTGAAAACTTTTTTTCCGCTACAAGTGAGTATTGTTACACCAATGTGAAGTTAGTAAAGTATGGTGATGGTCTTTAATATTCAGCTGCATTAAAAAAAACTATTATATTTGATTACTTATTTTTCTTAACAAATATTTATGATATGTTATGTTTTTTTTTTATAACAAAGATCTATTCTAAGTTATGATTTTAATATTATGTTTGAGATTATTTTTGTGATAACATGATATAATCTGGATTTTAAAATTTGGACAAACCTTTTAACTTTAATTTTGTGTGGTTTTGAGATTGGGTGTGGGTGGTGTGTTGAGGCAAATCTGAATTTCAATTTTTGTATGTTGTTAATTTGGATTTCAAAATTTGGACTCATATTTAGCTATGATTTGATTTGTTGTCAAAGTGAGTTTGATTTGTATTTGGTGCATTTGGATTTTGAGAGTATTTTCTAAAAAAGCCTTTAAATCTTGGTCACTTATAAGTAAAAGTCAATAAATTTTAGTTTAAACTAGTTAATGCTTGTATTAGTAAGTATAACTTTATTTAATTCAAAAGGATTTAATGTTGTTAGTTGATTCATTAAATATAAAAGATATTATAATAAAGTTTACTTTGTTTGCACATAAAATTAAGAAAATTAATAGCACTTGTACATTTCTTAATCATCTGGAAAAGTAGTTATTTTTGTTTATAATTATGGTCGGAGAGAGTATTTTTAAAAGAGAGTATTTTTAAAATTTCACATGAGTGTGAGTAAGACATGAGATATAATGAGTAACGCCCCATTCCATAAAATGTATTTTAATATTCCCTCCGTTTTTTATTATAAGTCGTTTTGAAAAAAATTGTATTTAAATATAAGTCGTTTTACAATTCCAATAAATAATTAATGTTATTTTTCCTATTATATTCTTAAATATTTATTATTCTCTCTCCTTTCAATTATATGAATTTATCTTCCACATGTCATTAATGAAGGATAATTTTGTAAAAATCTTCATGATTTTTCATTTTCATACAACAATTATTATTTTTCTTAATATGTGTGAAAAGTCTAAAACGACTTAGAATAAAAACCGGAGGGAGTAGCATGTTTGGATTAGTTTTTGAAATGACAAAAAACAATTCTAGATGTGTATAATTGATTCTGAATGATATTGAGACGTTTGGTTTATCAAAAGTAGAATTGATTCTGTCTCCAGAATTAATTTTACTTGAAACTTGAATTTATAGTTTCTACCCCCAGAATTGATTCTAAATCACTTTTGCACTGAAATTTATTGCTAAACTCACTTTTACATAAATATAACCAAACATTAAACCAATTCTATTAAACTCAATTCTATTATAATCAATTTATCAAACTCAATTTTGCTAGAATCAATTATATCTATCGTCAATCCAAACACACCGTAAGTCTATAAAATCAACCTATTTAAATATATAAATAACTCTGTTATTATTCATTATATTTTGTACTCTGAATTAAAATATAAAGGGTTAAATAGTCATTTACCTCCTGCAATATAGACGAGTTTTGATTTACCTCCTTAAAATAATAGTTTGATCCCTCTCTTGAAATGTTAAAATTTTAAATCTTTTGTCTCTCAAGTGGAAAAATTATCCTTGTAAATTTTTATTTTATTTATTTATTTTCCTGGTTTTCACACGTTTAAGAGATACCCAAAATTACATAGAGTAATTTAATTTATTTTTAAAAGGAAGTAAATCAAAATTTGTCTATATTTCATAGATAAATGACTATTAACCCAAATATAAAAATAAAATTTTGGTATCTTTAAGAAGTTATTAATGTATCTTGAAGAAACTTATGAAAATAATCTGGAAAAAAATTATCAACGTTATATAATCTTTTGATAAGTTCTTCTAAACAAATTATCTTATGAAACTTATACTATTAGATAGTATTAGATAAATCATTGCGAATAAATGTTTAATCTCATTGATTTTTTTAATTTATTTAAACATTAGTAAAATAATTTATTTATATTTGTTAAAACAAATAGACTTTTAAATAAGATAATAAGTTAAATAAACATTTGAAAAGGTCGAATTCATATTTAAAGATAAGGCTGAAACAAATTTAAACTTTGAATTTTTTTGTAGGTGGTGAGAATTAGTTCTTGAAAAACCATAATCTATTTGCATCATAATAAGTAAACTAAAGAGCAACGTGTTACATATAAAACACTTTTTTGGTCAAATTTATTTAACTTATACAGCATACAAGTAAATTGTCTCACTGGTTTTGTGATCTTTTGGGAAGAAACTTATTTCTGAGGTCTGCAGCATCAACCTCCCCAAAGTGATTCTCTGGAATCCAGTTTCCAGTCTTAGGATCTTTCATCCAAAAGATTTTTCCATCTCTATTTCCCACTGAAGTTGACTCACTCCCCACATTTGCTTTAACCACCTCCACATTACTCTTTGCCACTTGAATCCTTACACTTTTTGCTACAACTGCATAGGATTGCTTTCTGCACCATTGTTATTAAAGAGAAAATAAATTGAAAGAAAATAATCACATGAAGCATGCAAAACAAAATAAGAACTAAGGAAGAATATTTGTTTCTAACCTGAGATAGAGAAAATGATTGGCAGCAATATTAGACATTATGAAGAAACAAATGTTAAAAGGAAAAAACAAAGAGTGAGTTGTTATGGACAAGAGTTTGTAAGAATGGGTTTATATAAACATTTTGTGAATGAAAATCTATGAAAAAGATAAGACATGTCACATTCAGATTATGGCATTTAATTTTGTCCATGATCTTAAGATTTTTTATGTGAGGATTCTTTTTAGGGGAATGAGATACTTCATTTAAATACATAAAAATACTTCATATCAATATATTTGGAAATATTAATAAAATATTTTAGATATCTTGTAGAGTTAGGAGATGAGATGAGAGATTCTAAGCCAACTTGAATGGATTACAAGCATTATAAAGCCATATAGATACTGATTCTAATTTGTAGTTATCACCACAACAATTCCTTGTAAGGAAAGTTATCAAGAATACCAAACTTTTAGGTATTCATTATTAAATCAGACTTGAATCATATCCGAAAACAGTAAGGGAAAAGCACAAATTCTATATGTTAGAATAAGTAAATAAATAAAACTTCATAATAAATAAATAAATAAATAAATAAAAGGACTAAAACCTTTATAATTTTAATTTAATTAATACTAGTAGTTTTATTAATATTAGTTTTTTGAAGTAACATAATATGAAATTTAGTCATTAATTTTACTACTAATTAATTTAATAAAAAATTAATCAATTTCATGAATATATTTAATATTTATTTTTAGTTTAATATCCTTTCTGATATAGTATGTTTTTTAGGTTCATTTTAGTCTCTTAATTTGAAATATATTTATATCGATCTCTTAATTTTTCAAAACATACAATGTTAATCCTTTTTTTTAATTAGCAACGAATTTAGCAATCAAAGATCAATATATATTTTTTTTTCAAATTAAGAAGCCAAAATAAATTTCGAGATTACCATGCGACAGCGAAACTATATTATAAAACCCTAAGATCACTAATTTTATTATTAATTAGAAAATGATTTAATTTCAAATCTTAATTTTATATCTATAAGTACTATATTATAAAAACTAGAATTAATTGTGTTAACCATGCGATTTTTGGAGAAAAAGTATATGATAAATTCAAATTCCGCGAGAAGGAAAAATAAAGAATGACAAAAAGTTCTTCCAACTAAGATTCAAATTTGGATTTTTTTTCAAAAGATTCTTTTTTAGGTAGAATTCATTAATCACTTAAACTCAATTACTTGAATAATTAAAAATACAATTTTAAACATTTAATAGAATTATAAACACCTGCATGCTAATTTCACTTTATTTTTATTCTAATTTTACTACCATAAAAAGTTAGTGGAGTCTATTATATTAGGAGAATTAAAAAAAGCTATATATTTACACTTCAAAAAAGTGAACTAATTTATGTTTTTATATCCAAATATTTATTTGAAATTGCAGAAAAAATATAATATAATTAAAGATGTATTATTAAAGGTAATTATTATAATTGAAAATAACTAGAAACATGGGTAGTAATATTCAATTCTCTTTTTCCTATAAAAAATATTTAATTCTCTTTTTCATGTAAAAAAATTTCTTATTTGTGAATTTTTAAATAGATTCTTAAACTTAAAGGTTTTAACTAAATTCTTGAACTAATATAATTTATAATTAGATCTTTCTTTTACATTAGTTCAAGAATTTAGTTCCCTCTTATGGGATCTAATATAATTAATAATTAGATTCCCCTTAATCACTCACCTGATTCCTATATATAAAATACAAAAAATATTATAATGAAATCTCTGAACTATTTTTTTAATTTATTTTATATATGATTAGGTGTTAATATCGTTGAACTACAAACATTTCAACATGATCACCATTTAAGTTATTCTATATATTCTCCAGTATTATGCTAAACAATGAATGAGTATGCAAAAATGTCTGCATGAAATAGAAAGACTTAAAAATGATCTATTAGATTAAATCATATAAACATACTCAGTGCCTAATACTATACATTTACCTTTCGATACAGTAGGACAGTGGGAAGAAAGTAAACTTCAATTCACTGCTGGTAATGGAGAGCTTGATCATAGTCCAAATTGGTAAGGAGTTCCATAATCTCAATTAGGATATTTGTCCCCCTTAATCAAAGAACAGAGGTTGAAGGGGAAGAAAAAAGCCTACTTCTAATGACACGTGTGAATCAAACCTAATTCTCTCTTCTTTTTTATCCTATATATTTCACTAATTAATCTATCTAAAACAGAGAATACATATCAATCAACAAAGGGACAAACTAGCTGGCCACTACTCCAAAAGGGGTGGAGGAAACTATATCAAAGGGGTCTTGATGACATTGACCCTTGCGAATATCCATTAGCAACATGTTGTTTCTTCTTGAAATTTGTAATACTACAATGAGGACATATATATTCCAACCCATCTGTTTTTGCATAATCCTACAGAAGTTGTGAAAGAACAAAAAAATGAAAACTTGATACATTGAAGTGTTTTGCATTGGATAAAACCAATACTCTTGTATAATTGTAAGTAATGATGCAAATGCAATACCTTAAATGCGCCAAGACCCTGCCTTCTGTCACAGCCGAAATGAGCCCACTCACCACATATGCCACAATTCACCCAATCCCCAGCAGCACTACTGTTGAACAGTAAAGATTGTAAGGAAAACATTTACAAAAAATTAGATTAGCTGCTGCTACTTGAACATACATTAATACCATGCCTCTATTGGTTGCTAATCATATCATGAATTGAATGATAAATTACAACTTCTCAACAGTTTTAAAATTATGCTTAAACCAATTGCATAGCTTCATTGACTTATAAATTAGTACAAACCTGTGACACAACAAGCAGCATTCTCCATCCACATCATCGTGTGCTAATTCATATTCTAAAAGGTAGGTTTCATAATGTCTTTTGAGTGTATTTCCAACTCCCTGCACAGGACAACATGGAAAAAAAGCTTAGCAGCTAGTTAATTTGACATGATAAACAAACATCAAGTTATTACATAAAACCTGAATTAGTTTGTGAACCTTTTTTTTGTTGTGATTTTAACTATTATAAATATTTATCAAAATAATTTTACTGCTGTGTACCTAATGGTGGTATCTAAGAATATACGACTGTGACGAAGGCAACCCATGCCAACACAGCACATGATTTGATTATTTGTAATTAACGCCAATTTTTCTCAATGTCTAAACCAAAAAAGCCAACAATTTGCATACTTTTTTGCTCAAAGCACGGGGAATAAATAAAACAAGAAAATTGTCTAATTAAGTTTCTGATGAAAGTTGTGATAAGTGCAAGCAATTTGGAAGAGAGAGGGTTTGCGAAATATAATGAATTTATATATCTTTGTCTATTTCCATATTCAATTAGGTGTTTACGGTTGGCATTGGATTGAATTCGATTATGAAAACCTTAGTTGGTAGGATTCATGTTAAGGATCAGCATGGCCAGGTCTAATCTAAAAACCAAACCTAAATCAATATGGTTTAGTTCATAAATATGATTGAAGTATCTTATAACAAATGTACTTAAACAGTTCGGTTTTAGTGAAACAATTATAAATCTGTTCTAAACCAACTTAACCACTATATCTGGTTCTTGGAATTTGTGAAGAAGTTCGAGAATCATCAGACCCTTGGACAGAAGAAGAGAAAATCATTGCAGATAACATAAAGCCATTACAGATTATGGAAAGAAACCATCACAGATCACAGGTTGCAAAAGCAATTCAAGCAGTATGAATTGTTTTTGCCGAGAAAATCATGTTTAAACTATTTATTTATTGGGAAGTTTGAAGAATTGTTAAAGACTTCGGAAAGCCTGTATCTTATCAATGTAAAAGTTTCAAAGTGAAATTCCAAAGTCAAAATAACAAAATCATAAAAGTAAAACGTACCGTCATTCTATTGGTTGATGTGTAATTTCCCATCTTTGAAAATATTTGCCCCTTCCAGTTGATGCCATTGCCAACATGAAATCCTCCCCTTGTGACCACCTAAGAAAACCAACAAATTTAGAAATAAAATCTACATAAAAACTCATCCATAATAATTCTTAAAGAATACAGTTTCACTAACTCACCTCTTTATATAGGTTGTAGAGATCAAGGCGCTTTCCATTCAGAATGGCGTCAGGGAACTCGGAAAGCCCTCCTTGTGGAATCAGTCGGCTATGCCCTCGGAGAATCAGAAACTCCATGACATCTTTAATAAATTCATCCTACATAAAATGTTCAACTTTTTAAAGTTTAAGAGTATATTCTTGTTGGATGTACTGCATCAAAGTTTCAGCACAATTTAAACTTTGGAGGTTACAGTATCATACTAGGCATACCGAAAGTGATATTACAAACAACTGACAAAGGTAAACTCACCTCAGAGCAAGTCTGTACTGGGCCTCTGCTACAACCGTGTTTCTTCAATGGTAATGGATTCAATGAAATAACCTGCTTAGAATGAGCTGAGCTTGAAAATGATTTTCTATGGGCCGTGGATGATGTTCCAACACTACTGCGCTTCATAGGAATAAGTGGCACATTAGCTTCAACATGGGCACCACCGAAACTATCTATCTCAGAAGGTCCACAAAAAGGTGTCATTCTATGGCGACGAACATGAGGAATTGGCCTCATAGCAGATACTTTTAATCTCTGCCTAGCTGGAGTTAATGGTGTACTAATCCCATTCACCATTTTTCTATCCTTTTCCTCTCCATCTACTTTATTAACAGCACCCTGCCCTGCAAAGACCCCATCGTGTATGTCATGGCTAGCCCCTTGGCTTAATTCGCATCTCTTTCTTGTAGGAAGGGGAGGTTTCAACCAAATGGGGGGGCTGCTGAAAACTATATTTCCATTTGCACATTCATCTTTCTCAGAGCTTTGATAGAAGAAAAGTAAGCGCTCCGCATCATCTTTCTCAAAAGAAGCAACAGGCAACCCTTGAATACTAGCAATGCCAAGTGCAACTAAACTTCGATAAGAAACATCAGGTGCTAGCTGTCGCAAAATCTGAAGAGAGTAACAAGATGTTTAATTAAGAATTCGAATCACAAGTAAATATGTTTAGACATAGAATTCCAATTCTTATTCTTATAAGATACAACACTTTAGATGCTATACTCCACACACAGGTATTTATAGGCAAGAAAACCTTTGCAACATCCTGTTTCCACTTCATTATCTGCCGTAGGAATGTAGATCATCTAATTTGAAAACAGATCGAGCACTTTCACTGCTCTACTACTGAAAGCAGACCCATGTTCCCTGTAGGAAATAGGGGAATAGAGCTACTGGTTTACTACCTCAACCTTTCCTAATGAGTAACTAGTAGTTTCATTTAAAACGACAATCTAATCAGTCCTGTTGCATACTTTGAAGTCAAAGCATTATGAGCAGCCAAGTTGGATGAAAGGATATATCTAACCTCGAGTAACCCACCCAACACTAGAGACTACCTCTTAGATTATGAAACTCTCTTTCCGTTATCTCAATCCAAGAAATCCTTGCCTCAACATTTTAAATCCTTATCATTTATCAGCACTAATTGTCCTGATAAACTTTGCTAAAATATTTTTAGAAAAAGAGAAATGGAGGTGTCTTCGATGAAAATTCAACTTTTAAAAGCTGCAAGTGTTCTAGAAGCTTTAAGTGTGTGAGCATGAGGTGGGTGACTTGGCCCCAATGATTAAGCCATCAAATCCATTGGGCCATGGTGTCCTATCACAAACACAACTACATGAATTCTGTTTTTAATTTTTATAATAAAACTATTTGGAAAAATTCAAAATAAATAAATCAGGTAAAGCATATATGACTCGAATATTGATGAATCTCCCAATAAGAAACTAGCAAGAAGGGATGACACATTCAGAACTCACAATTTTATTTTATTAAACAACATAAATACAGATAATACTCTTTTTTTGTGTGTTACAATTAATACAGATAATAATGCAATAAAGAATGTCAATAAGACTGAGAATTCTTAAAACCTGCAAAGCCCATTGAGGAAGCCTCATGGTAATTTCAAATATAGTTGCTCCACAAGCTATTGAAGCAGATCTGCGAGGTTCGGAGATAATATGTTTGTTTACTTCGTTGTTGAGTTGTGCGTGAACTATTTGACTCTTCTCAATTATCTCATTTTTTATATGATTCTCCAAGAGCTACAAAGACAAAAGTAAAAACAATTGGACAAAGAATAAGAATCCAAAATTTTCAACAATATTTTCTTGCACAGTGCGTATATTACACAATTGATTTAATATTTAACTTAATGGAAAATTGGTCAAAGGACTGTTTCTTTCCACACAAAATTTTAGCTTAAATTCTGAAGACAAAATTGTTATAAAACATATTTCAAGAAAAAAATAATAATAATTCAATGCTTAGATTTATAATCTATAGGCTTATAGATTGGCCCCCTGTTTTGGCAAAATAATGAACTTTAAGTCCCCTATTTTTAAAATCAGTCTTTTGTTCCCATATTAAGCAATTTGAGATTCTTTTATCCCCTCCATTTTTTATGATGTGGGGCCTAGCTAGTATTAACGACTTGGAAAAAAATGTTTTCAAAGTTATTATTGTTAAAATTAATAATATAATTTATATATTAAAATGTTTAAAAAACAAATAGTGAGCAATAATGTCATATTCAATTTATAAATAGAGAATAATTAAATGTTTAAAAACAATTAAAAAGCAACAATTGAAAATATTAGAACACTAGAAATTATGTTCATCTTCATTCTCTGATTTTCACCTATCCAACTTCTCTCTGCATAATCAGCACATCACCCGCCTCATATGTCTCTTCATATTTTTGTTCCATTTGAGATACATCCCACTTTCTTCTCTTGTTCTCCTTTCATCACCGTCAAGCACGACACAACCTAATTACTCCTCTTTTAGTTTTTCCCTTCTCGCCACCAACAAACTCGTGCTGCCCCACTCTTGTTTATGAACCCATTAGACGACACAAACTTACTGTCAAATCTGGGTTTATCAGGAGATCATCACCATCAAAATCGAGTTTTCACTATCACACATCCGCCAATGCCACCACTTTCAATGGGCCATTGGTTAGTTAGGGTTTTGGATTTGATTGTAAGACTATCCAAACTCCCTGGTTCTTCATCTTTTCTTGTATGGCCTCTAATTTGGGTGAATTTTGGAAAGGGGTGAAAAGTAAGGGGTGTTTTTGTTTTGTAGGAAAATGGGTAGCATCAAAGAAGAATCAAAATTAGGGGTTTTTCTCCTTTCCGTTGTTAGTTGTATTCTTTAGTTCAAAGTAATATGTGCCTCAATAAAGGTTAATTATGTTGGGTAAACAAAGGATTGCAAGACATTCTCATATTTTATAATTCTAAGTTTTTTGTTGTTGTTTATTAATTAAAACACTTGTTATTAACAATGCAAAGACGGTTCAAAGAACTAACTACCTTTACTAATTTTTATGGAAATATTTCTAAATCATTTCTTTTTTTCTATTAGACAGGTCTGTCCATTTTTTACCGCGCACACGCATGAAATTATAAAAATTCTTGCTTAATTCTATTTTTAATTTAAATTATTTGTTAAATAAAATTTGTGATATGTATCCGTATGTAATCTGACATATTGATTTTGCATCTCATATTGGCATGTAATGGAGACCACTTCATAAACAGGAGGGTGTGTGTGTGTGTGTGTGTGACATAGATTCTATAAGAGAAATCTGAGAGAGGAAAAAATAAAAAGAGACTATGCTACTTTGGACACATGATGTTTCATTGTTTTATTCACAATTTTATTTATATATTGTTAAGGAATAATCATCTATAAAATAATCTTAGTTCGAACTCTACACGCACAGTTTAAAATAAGAAAATGGATATAATGTAACATTGCAATTATAATACATAATGTTTCATTGTTTTATTCAGAATTTTTTGTGCATCAACCGTTTATTGATACTTAAGAGAATATACTCTCTTTTGATAATCATAAATTGATTATCACACCCTTAATTAGAAGTCTCACATTGCTTAAAAATGTGAAGGTTGAACAATGTATTTTTAATGACAACTTTAAACACAACATATTTATTTTATGCTAATTTGTGTTCTAAGGGCACATGTAAAGAAATCCATAAATGGAAATTTTATATATGTAGAAACTTTATTTTAGAAATTGTGCATTGATTTTATTAAAAAATTATAGTTAATTTTATTTTAATTGTTATTTTCAAGACAAATTTTCCATTTATGGGCACGTGTTAAAAATGTCATAAATGGAAAATGTCTTTGAAAAACTAAATAAAAATAAATTTGACTATACTTTTTTAATAAAATCAATGCACAATTTCCATTTATGAGTTTTTTAACATGTGCCCTAAGCATTTCCCTTATGTTTATTTTCAGACATTGCATATTTTAAATTATGTATTTTTGTAGAGCTTGAACTTTATTATTGTTATAGATATCTATTACATATGATGATATGACTATATTAATTTTGTACCACAATTAATAAACTTATTTTAAATAAATTTTACTATATATGAATCAAAATTAGAATGATGTTTCATCACAGAAATAATTTAAATTAGAATTGAAATTAAATAAAAAATACCATTTATATTTTCACGTGAGTGCATGCGTACTAAAAAAGAGGACAATCATGCTCGTGAGAACGCTAGTATGGGTTAATGTCACAACACATTTGGGAGGCAATTTTTAGACCTAGCAAGGGTGTAAAATATATACTAACAATTAACTATTAACAATTTGTCATTCAAACCAAAAACTAGAAACCAAAACTGAATGTGTATGTTCATTCTGTCAGGCAATTACTTTTTATTTGCAGTTACTATTTCAGCAATAAAAACATAGTGCAGACACTTGGAGGGTACCTGATCATTAAAACAGGCTTGTGCACTGCCAGATACTAGAAGTGAGATATGTGCAGAACTGCAGGTTGATATATCACATCGCATGGTCACAACTCCACGTGAAAAAGAAGCTGCCTGAAGAGGCGGTGGAGGGGCGCTATACAACACCATAAAGGCATATATTACAATGTTGCAATCCATATTCATATTTCTAATGAAGTCTTAATGAAAAGTAAATGAACACAATAATTTGAAGAGAAGTGTGAGGTGAGTTGTCAAATGTATAAGTACTAGACTACTAGTCATATGAAAGTCTTATCAACATACCTATACTTGCCATGGAGCTTGCAACCGCGTATCTGAAAAGATAAGAAAATTGCGAAAACCACATGAAATATCATTTTGAAGGAATGAAAAATTACTACAAAAAGCTCTCAGACAGGAAAGTGGTAAAAAGCCACTCAACAACAAGTGGTCTTTTATCAGTTTATGTGTATTGCTTTCATGGAAATCCCGGCATATGTTCATAGTAAACATTTTAGGGAAAATGAAATTTTATCGTAATAAGGTAAATTTGATCAAATGATACACTCAACATACTTCAATAGTTAAAAGAGTTCTTAGTCCATCCTCCAAACATCTCAGCAATGACTCATCCTGAAAAGAAACGAACATATTTATAATTGGAAAACATTGAGAAAAATATATTTTCAACATGCATTTGTGGATGTGTCGATGTGTGACAGTTCTATGGATATTACTTTATGCAAACCATTAAGCATGCATAAGTGTGATTTTAGCACCAAAAAAAGGAAGTAGAATTCCAAAGAAGCTTACAACAGTGGAAGGTGCACCACAGATAAGAAATCTCAAGTTCATTTCATCATCATGAATCTGTATAGAAGGAAGACTGCCGGAGGAACTTTCTTCATCATCGTCATCGTCTTCTTCTTCTTCTTCACCCATCTCTGGAGGGTCAACATTGATTTTGAGACAGTCACCAAGAAGGTGTGGCCCCATATCACTATCAGCATCATCGCTATCAGTAGGAAGTACTTGGTTATTTTGAACACAGTAAAGTTTGAAAGAAGCATGTGCAAGGTGGAAAGCATCCCATGTATGTGTACATGAACTGCAATAAATTTGAAAACAGCATTAAATATTAAGTAATATTTCAAAATCCTTAAGAAATCGAACTACTTTGATTTCTTCAGTTTTTCCTACAAAGCAAAAAGAAAAAGTTATACTGAACTTGGAAGTTCTGGCCATTCATGATTCAAAACAAAAATGAGTTAAATAATCATAGATTGACTACCATGACATGTAAACTATACAGATACACAAATTTTGCAAGAAATTATTCCTCTCGTAAGGACCCATGGATGTATCATCAAGTATATGTAACCATAAATCACACATAAAAAATGACTAGTAAGTTGTATCCGTACAACAGTGTTAAATTTAGGACATAAAAAGCCATTGTATATAGTCAAAGCATCATGTTCATGCAAGTTGCAATCAATCCAATAAATGATGTCATACCTCTGCACCACTGAAAAAAATGCTTGACGAAAATGGCAGGCAGCATATCGAGAAAAAGCATTCTTCCAAAATACAACATATGGGATTCCCTGTATAGTCAAACAACCTGAATCAGCCAATATTCCCTATAGCATTACCAGAATTCACGGTATTCTTGTGAGCGTAATACTTCGCTTTATCATCAATCACAACCAAGTATCAATAATGATAGTCTGTCTATATTTGATATCTAAGTTTTCTCAGCTTAGACAAATGTACCTTAAGATGAAGGGCCTCTGCAAAACTTTCTCCATTGGGGATTTCTAAATAAACCTGAAGAGATTTTGCAAATTACATCAAATAAAATACCAAACCCACAATATGAACTGAGGCAGGGAAAATTCTTAATTGGTTAAGTTTAATTACTTAATTTAACATCAAAAGAGATCATACAAACATAAAAATGCAGAGATTAGGAAAGCCTTATATTATAAGTAAAAAAATTGAGCAATGGGTGATATGTCACAAAATCTATGCATGTTCTATTATTTCTAAATTTATCGTCTCATAATCATTAGCCCAGCAACACTTTTGCCATTTGGGCGTGAATAGTATTGAATCTATTGATTAGTTCAATATTTAATATTGACATGACTACAAAATTATATGAAACACAAGTGATCTGACTTCACATAGACCATGGTCTCTAACATTCTTCACAGTTTTTAATTAACAGTTTACCATCTTTCTCCCACGATCAATAATAGTAAGCACTACCCACCTAAAATTAACAACTTAGAAAGTAACACAATAATAAGACCGTGGTCTCTAACATTCTTCACAATTTATAATTTTAACAGTTTACCATCTTTCTCCCACGATCAATAATAGTAAGTACTACCCACCAGAAATTAACACCTTAAAAAGTAACACATTTATAAACTCTCAAATATGTTTCTTCACTAATCTCTTTACGCCTAACCTAGCACCCTTATCTTACAAATAAAAAACAAAGGCGCCATATTAAAATTCAGGTTACATACAACTGTCGGCAATGTGGTACCAAAGAGCTCTGATACATCTTCAGGAGTGGATAATTCCACACCTTGCCAAACCAATAGACCAACTTCCTCGTTCACTAACTTCTCTCCTTGTAAGTAAACAAAACTCGGCTGACACGATTCAAGAACTTTACGAAATTGTTCCTTTTCCGGATTGCATAGAGTTTGCACCTTCATTAAAAAAAACAAAAATAGTAAAAAAAAAATCACATCATAATTAAATTCAAACAGAATTAGTAACACATAACAGAAACTTCTAAACCTACATTGCAATACTTCATGTGAAATTTATTTATATACCTCAAGACGCCCCGAAGAAACCAACTCAGGGAAAGGATACTTTCTATGATTCAGTGGAAGCTTCTGCTCAACAGAACGTGTATCAGAAGTAACAGCAAGAACAGTACAAGTCTGTTTAGAAGCTCCTTGAGAATGAAACTGCAACATCGTTCAAGCTAAAACCAAAGCAACAACAACAACAAAGAGAGTGAGAAAAAACTGAAGTGATAACGAAATAAGCTTCTGAATACGAATCAAATTACACGAACCGATGAGGTGAAGTTCGGAAGTATTCTCCGACGAGGAAAACACCGTTACGGCGAAATTACGGAGGAATTGTGAAGTTGCGTTGCATCGTTGGGTTTGGTGAGTTGTTGATTGAAGGGGAAGAGGTGAGTTTGTGATGAAACGAGAAGTTGAAGTGTGGGAAAGTGGAAACCCTAACGCGATTTGTGGATTGGATTTGAGAATGAAGATTGAACAAAGATGAACAAGAGGATTCGGAAAGCGATGCGGATTCACGTTTTTTTCTTTCATGTTGTTCTTCTTCTTAAAACTAAACGACGTCGTTTTGATTCTTTTTGGAAAAATAAATAATAGTAGTAACAATCTTTTGTGAATTTGAAATTAAGAGTAAAGTTGTGTGATTTAGATACAACTTTTTATGATATACTAGTATATTTAAAGGATTAATTGGTATGCATTAATAGTGAAGTTAATGTTGTTCAAAAAAAAAAATCTTATGTTTTAGTCATTAATGTAAAAGTTTACACTCTCAATTAATATTAAATTATATTTTTTATTTTAATTATGTTTAAAATAATAATTATTGACAATTTGGGTGATTTTTTGAAGACTGTTTGTTCACATTCTTAATCAAGTACCTAGTAAATTAGTGTTGACGACTCTTTATAAATTTTTAACCGATGGAAAGTCAAGTTTGAGACATTTTCATGTTTAGGGTTGTAAGATTGAAGTGAAACATTATAACCTTCAACAGAAGAAACTTGAAATGACTATTAGTGGTTTCTTCATCAGAAGTTGCATATTTTATCGTGCTTATCATTCTACGCGAGTCATTGAATTTGGTTGAACGATTTTCTTTGATGATGATTTAAATAGTGAAGTCTTTACGCCACGACTAGTTACTCTTGAAAAAATTGTACTTTATTCCTTATACCATTTGTTTATTTCCCTAATGAGGTTGTGATTTTAGCCATTCAAAATAATGATCAAGTTATGGCACCTCACACGGATGAACGTGGACATATTGATACTCTAGAGCTTATTGGTGTTGCTGAATCAAATAACATTGTTGAAGTAGTTCAATTGGGACGATCTCAGAGAGCTCGCAAGCCTTCAATATCAAGTGACTTTGTTGTGTATCTTCAAGAGCATTAGTTTAATATTCGTGATGATGATGATCCTACTACTTTTAATGAAAAATTTCCTGTTCTCGTGCTTATGATTGGTCGAATATTATGCATGATGCATTAAATTCTTTGTCTCATAGTGGTGTTTGGGAATTCACAGAGTTGTCAGTTGGTTGTAAGGCTATTGGATGCAAATGAATTTTCAAAACTAACCGTGATCCAAATGGTAAGATTGGTAGATACAAAGCCAGACTAGTGGCAATGGGCTATATAGTAAAAGAGAAGGGATTTATTTCAATGAGACTTTTGCATATATCTCTCCCAAATATGTCTTTCGAGTTATTATGGCTTTGGTTGCACACTTTAATTTGGAACTTCACCAAATTAATGTAAAGACAACTTTTCTGAATGGAGAGTGTTGCTTGAAAATGTGAGATGTCACATGCAAGTATACATGTATTTTGAAGTAGCAAGTGATAGAATAGGAAGGATTTCGAACCCCACGGGGGAGTGGAAAATAACTTAGATTGATTTTGTAAAGCTATCTTTTGTAATTGAGAATGAGCAAAAATAATAATAGTTGATGGTTGTCACAGGTCCAGTATTGGACTAAACTATTGCAAAAACAATTTAATAAGAGTAGAATGAAATCAGTAATGAAGAGCGTATTGGGCAATGATCCGTTAATATAACCTACCCATTGTGTGTACATAATGTGTTATATCATTCCAGAAGAGGTCAAAAATGATCTTGAGATGTATCTTTACAGCATCCGAAATATATATAGTAAAGTAAGGGGACAAATCTCTAAGTCTCGCTTGTAACTTTAATACATGTCGTCTGTTATTATGAATTTCCTTTATGATTGTAGCTCTTTATATCTAAAGTAGCCAATCTAGTGAATATTTATATTACACCATTTTCAATCAATTTTATCATGAAATCCACTTGTTGTTAGATCTCTCACAACAATAAGCTTGTATTTTTTTCCTAAGTTGATCACAAGAATCCCCCAAGATGACAACAGATTAAGACCTAGGATCAATGCAAGCAGATTTATGACCGTTTAACACATAATAAAATTAAGCAATAACAACACATCACTTAACACAAACGACTGTTTTATATTAACTTCACATTACTCAACATAAAAAGGTTTAACTCATGAAGAGCTTATTACATACATCAATATTGGATCTAAGCTAAACATTCTTAAGCATATAATGAAATAAATGGAAATCTAATAGTAGCTTCTTCGTCTTCTTGCAACCCTCAATTAACAAGAAGCGGGTTATGTCACGCTAGATACTGGTAGCATACACTTAAGATAATAAGAAGAAACAGTTCACCACTTTGTTCAACTCATTTTATTCACCAACTTTCACTAAGTGTTTGTCTTTATGAATTGCTGAACCCATTTGCCTTTCCTCCAAGAGATCCTTTTATAGTCACCTGCATATAGAGTTTTATGTTGTCTTAGATCACAGGCTTTTGAATAATTGTGAATTTTGGCCTAAAGGAATCAACAATTTTCCCTCAATTTCTTCCTTTTGTACCATTGCAGAGCCATGTACACTCAACATGTAGGAGACACAGTGTCTTGTGGCGCGGGTATTCAAACGGTGGTGTCTTGCACCCGTCCTTTAAAAACTGTAGACAAGTTAGTCGCTATAGTGGGTGTACTACGGTGCGGTGTTTTATCCTCTAGCGCATTTGTAATACGGTGGGAGAACTGACTTTTTGAAATATGCGGATAGCAAGAGTTGCCACCGACTTTTATTTTATCCAATTTATAGAAAGGCTAAAAGAACAGGAAAAGACCTTTTAAAAATATTTTGAGTTTGGGGGGTAGGTTATGCAAAGGGAAGGTGTAAGCACCCTTTGTATCCATGGTTATCCATGGGCTCTTAATTGCTTAGCTCACTTGTTTGTTTGAAAAGTGTCGTGTGTGAATTGAAAAACTTTATTAAGGACTTTAGCTTGTAAATAAGCTTAGCCTTGTTTTTGAAAGTATTTGAAAATGAGTGGGAAAAAGAGTTTTAAATTTGAAAATAGTAAGCAATCAGGAGCACCTACCCTAAGTTAGAAAAATTGTTCTTTTAGCTTTTCAGTTTGAAAGGGCTATCCATACCATAGGAGGGTAGGAAGTCCTTTCATTGGATGTAAAGGGTCATCGAGAAATTATCGTTTGCCATAAAACTGTCCCTACCATATAGAGGTAGGTAGTCTTTAGGGAGGGATATAATAGTCATTAATCTTTTTTAGGCACCAGGCGAGGATACCCTAGAAATTGGGACAATCATCATTTACCGAGGCAACTTCGAGGGACAAGATCATTTATTGTTAAGGCAACTTCAAAGGGACTATGATCTTATGATGATGAATTGAGAGTAACATTTGTTTTGCTTAAGTATCCTCGGAATCGAGGGACTTGACTATTTTAGAATCATAATAAAAAGGCAACAGGCCACAAGGCAACAAGAGAGGTTACCCCAATGGTGTGTGTGTGGCACAATCAAGTGATTCAGTTCGAATATTTTATCTTATAATTTAGACAAACTAAATTCATTAGCAGGCTTGTCACTCCCTAGATTACTAACCACGCAGTTAATATATGCAAAATTAAAGGCAGAAATTAAAAGTCCCATGCTATTACAAGGCTTCGGGGAGGGGAATTACAAACCAAAAACCGGGGGAAAGGCAGAAATAAAATGCAGAAACTAAAGGCAGGAATATAAACCCTAATTACTATTACAAGAAAACTTATTGCGACCTATACATATTTTCTAGAATTTAAAAGGCAGAATTTAAATAAATAAACAAGTTTTACTCAAAGGCTGGGAACAAGCATACGACAATCATAGAATATAAGATGAGAAGAGAAAGTCGCGAATAAAATATAGTTAGGAAAAAAATCAGGGTTAGAGGTTTTTATGGTGATAAATCTTAAATCTTAATGATTAACCTAAAAATACAGTGGTGGTTAAAAACCCTAAGAGTAAAATACCTAATGGGTAAAATAAACCTACAAAGTCAAAAACCTAACGGGGTAACTAATTACTTAGCCTAACTGCACTAAGTTAAAGTTACAAAATCTAATTAAATTAACCTAACTATTATAATTTTAACCCTAATTATTAAAATTGACTAATTAAAATTAACTAATTGGAAATTTATATTAACCTAATTAATTAATTAACTTTTATGATTAAATTAAATCAATGAAATCATTGGTGGTCTAAAAAGTCTAATCCTAAATTTATACTAATTAATTGGTTAATTGAAAAGGTTAGCTTGAAAGATAAAAAAACAACAAATAAAATAAAATGAAAACAAAGAGAAAAGAACTTGGGCCTGGGGGGTGCAGTCAAGAAATATGGTATGAGTCCAGCAATTTGGAGTAGGCCCAATCTGTAAGAGAAACTCCAGCGCTCATGATCCGGCGTGGCTGAACACTGAGGGAGCGTCATGAGGAACCGTCTCCAGGGCCCTTAGATCTGGCTTTGCGTTAATCTGATGGTAGCGATAAGAGAGTGCACTGTACGCCTTCGTTTACCACGCGCCTTGTATTTGAAATCAAAGAAGAGTCAAAAATATTATACGCAAGAGGCAGTGATCGAACCCCTACCCTTGCACACCAAGATATGGATCTTCTCTTCTACCACTGCGCCGTTTTTTGTTCGTTGTTCACATAATGACTAACAAATAAAATATATGAAATCAATAAATCAAAGAAATTCAAACTGAACCGCGCGCCCAGGTCCCTTCATCTTCAACCTTGGATTTTTGGAAATACAGACCTTTACGCACGGTTTCCTTGTGTGGCTAAAGGCTCTCATCGCCCCAACCTGCAAATCCACGTCAATAAACACACAAAAATATGCCAAACTAAATATAAAGACCCTCACGAATCCATTGGACTTGTCAATTTGACGCGAAATCGCCTCTAATCGCAATCCCTCTTTGGAGCAACCGAAACCCTAACAATGGTGTCTGGTTAAACCTGCATCAAAGCTCAATAATACCAGCCCAGGAACGTTCTATACTTTAACATAAACACGATTATGCAACCAAATAACGCTCATGATGCATGAATAACGTAAATCGATTCAAATTGTAAATTGGCAAACCGTGACGATTATGGACGTGATTCTGGAAGTTTTAGATGATGATGATGACTCCAATAGCTCCAGAAGGCGAGGAGGAATCATTATTGATGCTTAGAATTGCTTGAGTTAACCTCTAATAATTTTCTGCTATGGCACTTGAATTCACGATTTTTGAAGCTTGTACATGGTTACGGAGGCTGCCAATCCTTCTCTTTCAAGCCTAGAATTGTTGTGTATATATACAACATCAGATTAGGTCAAGAATTATAATTCCAATCTCTGTAATTTAGATGATGAAGATTTGATTTGGAAAAGGTATAACAAACTTCTATTTTGGTTTTCAATCATGCCAATCAAGCCACCAATCAAGCCACCAATCACTCCACACGATTTCTTGCCCTCCAAAATCTAATCTTTGGTTTCTAAAAGAACTTTAAAAGAATCTTGTGATTTAATCCAATTGTTTTATATTTTATGCATTTTATCTAATATTTAAATGAAAAAATCAAATAAATATTAATAAAACCCTTAAAAAAATGAAATAATTGATTTAAAGGCTTTCTCAAGGTCATGGGCCTGTTTATAAACAAGATGATAGGCCCATTAGTCACAAACCTCCAAATTACTTAAATTGACTTTTATGCACCTCTCACATTTTGGCCAACTTGTACAATCCATAACTCCCTCAAATTTTATCATATGGAAGTGTTCTAGGACTTTTTGGAAATCCCAAGATGTCCTCTACATGCCACTTCGGAACCTTTTTTCCATTTGAGGATTTTATCTTGATGATACGGCTCCTGACAAAAAACTGCTTTTTGCGAGCTTCTAGAAGGACCTGTAATGTTTTGGCTTATATCTCTTATGCAGAAGCATTTCTTGAACCTAGACCCAACATCAAAGTTGTAGAGACTTGAATTTCCTTCAAAATAGGCTTTGGATGGAAAATTTCTAATGTTCCATGTGAAAGTTATGGCTGGTCAAAGTTCAGTTGACTTTTAGGTCAAAAACCCTAATTTAGAAACTTTAGGTCTTGTTGATTTCTGAACTTTCCTTGATGAATCATGATCAACCCTTGATCAAATGATAAATGTTACTTCAAAATATTGATGTTGACCAAAAATCAAGAATTTTGACTGTATTTTGACAACAGTTGACTTTTAGGTCAAATTAGTCGACTGTTGACCATTTGAGCTGTTTTGTGAATCAAAGCTTGAAATATGGTAGGAAAATTTTGGGGTATGACACTTACCAATTGTGCAACATCACTTATTCGAAATAAAATGACATTTGCAAATATATGAGGGCAAATTTTGGGGTATGACAACATTGTTCTTATCTCTTTGTTATTTGATTCAAATACTCTCCATTATGCATATTATTGTCACGTAATCCCTAAAATTATGAACGCCCACTCTTTGTAACTTCCATTACATCCAGCCCTTCACTTTCAATTGAGGTTAAAGCGTTGTTCCGTAACTGTCATTCCAGGACTCATCAGAAGTTATCTTTACACGAGTAACAAATGCATAAAAACTAAGCAAATAGAGCACCTATTGTACTCTTTATAATCTACTTAAAATGAAAAAATGTAACAAATTAATCTATGAAATAATTGAATTAAAAAGATAAATTCAAGTGTTAAGATTTATAATAACTCAGAAAATGTGATTTATCACATCCCCCAAATTTGAATAATTCTCTGTCCTCATGTGATGCAACAGACAATATCAGAAAAGAAAAAAAATTTACTCCCTTTCATCTCTTACTCTATAAGCATAATTCATATACAACTCATAATCTATCTAAGGGAACCACATACAAAAGTTGGCACAACTCAATCATTTTATAAATTAGTCCTCTTAGTGTTTGTATGTGTGTGCGCACGCATGTGCTTTCTGATGTTGTTTGTCATACCAAAATTCTTTAGTTAAGATAGTCAACCTAGATCCTAGTTTTGTTATCCTATCCTATGATCCAAGAATTCATTTTTTAATTTTAGAATGGATGATAAACTATTTTGCTCTTAGCTTTTAGCTCATCTTGAACTTAAGGCTTCCACTTGCATTATTATTATTATTGATAAGTTTTGTTAGATGCTGCACCTTTTCACTTGACGAAATCTCACTTGTAATAAGTCCAACATGTTACGAATGGCAAAGACATCCATTATTCCTCTAGTTTCAGGCACATGAACTTTATTTGTAATGCTCATTGACATTTTTCATTCTTTTTGCACACTTTTGTGTGTTTATTTACAAATGCAGTGTGCCCTTGTGATGTCCTTAAGCATAGTGTTTCCTCCCCTATACCAAATCCTACAATAAATCTTATTTCATATTTTTAAACAATTCAAACTTCTTAAGAGGCTAACTACCAACCACCTTCCTCAATCTGTTGGCTATTAACTTTGCAATTATTTTGTAAAGACTCCCCACCAAACTAATGGGTCTATGATCTAATAACAACTGGGGAATATCAACTTCCGGGAGCAGTGCAATAAAAGAGGCCAAAACAACTTTTGGAAGGTTAGCTCTTTCATAAAAATCAGAAACAAAACTTAGAATATCACCTGACATAGAATTCCAGCATTTGAGAATGAAATTGAAGTCGTACCCATCCGGTCCCGGACATTTATTCCCGTCGAACTCCCACACTACCTCCCAAATTTCTGCCACCGAGAACGGATACTCCAACAATGAAGCTTCAGTTTGTGATAATTGAATGAAGGGCACCCCATCCAACCTTGGTCTACGAATTGGAGACTCCTTGTACTTGGCATCGGAAAAACGCTTAACTTCCTCTTTTACCCCTTTAACATCACTTACTCTACCCGAAAATGTTTCAACACTGCCAATATAATTACTTCTAAATCTTGCCTTCACCATGTTATGAAAAAACCTTGTATTTAGATTCCCTTCCTTGCACCATTTTACTATAGACTTTTGTTTCAATAAGCACTCGCGTCTTTATAGATTATTCCAAAAAGAATGAGAAGCTTCTGCGCTATCTACTGATATGGCCATTCCTTCAGCATCCACATTCAACAACCCTAAAGCACCCTCCTCTCCATAAGTTGTTACAAACTTGTCATCACAAACATTTATTTGTTTTACTGCATCCAACACTCATACATCAATCAAACCGAAAACTTCAACGTTCCACCTTCTTAAGTTTGCCTTTAAGAATTTCAACTTCTCCTTTACAATAAAAGCAATTGTGCCTACAATCTCTAATGCCTTCCATTCTTTTTCAACAAACACTACAAGACCAAGATGTTCCAACCATCCATTTAGAGACCTAAACAGCTTTGGTACCCAATTCAAAGTGTTACAATTGAGCCAAACTGGACTATGATTAGAGACATACTTGGCACATATTTCTTGACTGACTGCATATAGAAGATATACAAAACCACTGGGTAGGAGAAACCTGTCAATTCTGCTCATAACCCCACTAGACCCTCTACTCCAATAAAAAATTTATAGGGCCTGTTGAAAGGTCCACTAAGTCCATAATGCCAATGAAATTGTTGAAATCAATTGCGTCTTGAGAACTTTGGAAGCTGCTACGACCAATACGTTCAAATGCGAATCTAACCGTGTTAAAATCCCCACCAATGCACCATTCACATCCCCCTAAATACCTCTTAATTATATCAATCTCCCCCCACAACCTACACTTATGATCCAATACACATGATCAATACACATTAACAAAGTAGCAAAGATTGCCCTTGAATGTTGCACATATTCCTAAGTAACCATCTCCATTGAAACTGAAGATTGTGTTTATGATATCCTTTTTCACATTATCATCAACCCCCCTAAAAACCCTCGAGAATTCTTTACCGACCAATCAACTTTGCAACTCCCCCAATAACTTCTCACAGCCACTTCTATGGTGTCTTTAAATTTTGATTTCTGTATGAAACATAAATTTGCTTTCCTCTTCATTAAGCTCCCCTTGATCATTCTTTTCTTCAAAGGATTTCCCCTGCCTTTGATATTATAGTAGACAATATTCATTATAATCCTTGATTTTGTGCCGCCATCTGAACTATTTTTTCGTTACTTCATCAGTTTCATTGCCTACCACTCGCAATTCAGAGATTATTTTCCACAATTCCTCCGCAATCTTCCTCTTCTCCTCCTCCATGAATCTTCTATTGCCTTGTTGCACAGCTGGATCATTTTTTGAATCACAACTATGTATATACACTTCTATTTTTAATTTCACAAACCTTCCTGAGCTGGTACAGAAACCCCTCCCTCTGTCATCTTTGATTTAGGATAAACACAAGCGATGGAATGAGAAGACTCCATAAAATCGGACTGAATTGGGTTCATGGACCCAACAGTAATTGAATGGGCCTTTTGCCTATGAACCTTCAATTGAGTTTGTTTCTTAAGTTTTTTTTATTTTCTTGGGCCTGATTGAAACCGGTGGCCCAACAAAAGACTACCCTTCAAAACAACACTACAAATGCTACTTTTTTTACTTCTCTGACCATTTCTATTTTTCTTTTTCCTTTTTGTTCACACGTCACCTTCCCATTTTTCTCTTCCATTGGCTCCTTGACACTTGCCTCCTAATTAATGGTCTGCTGCACCTCATTAATGAATCCTACTACCAACAGACACTGGGAACCCCCATTTTGCCTTTTCTGGGAAACATCCTTCGAATTCGTCTGTATCGGCTCCGTAACAGCTAGAAACCCTTGATCATTTAATGCAATTTTTCCTGCACCTTGTCCTGCATGAAAGGACTCTGCTACCTTTTCTTAGTCTTTGTCGTGACCATCCATTTCTTCTAAAGGCCTAGGACTAGCAACATCATTGCACTCCCCACTTGACCCAACACCGCCAGAACTAGATGAAAGACACCTCCGACTTTGTTTAAAACCGCTTATTGGTGGCATAACGATTCTTAATGAACCCTGATAATCTTCTACCATCTTGTAGAGTAAGTTTCTCCATTAACACCAATGTTTATAGCTTGGTTAAGGACCAAATTATGTTTTGTCCTAACCAAAATTTTGGCTACATTGAATTTTACATTTTGTGTTTCTTCATCACTACACATGTAAGTGCCGACCAACAACACAAAAAATTGAAAAAACTCTGGACACTGTGCCTGACAAGGAATACCATAGCACCGTAACCATGTCACCCTCTCATTGTCCACATCCCTTGGGATCCACTCATGAATCTCACTAAACCACTGACCCAACCAATCTTTAGCTTCATTCACCAAATACTCCAGTTCACCTTCTTCATTCTCCTCTACCAGACACAGATTTGCACCTAAAGGTCTTGCCCTAATCGATGAGTACCCCTCCAATTAAAAAGAATCTTGACTATTGTAGGTCATACCCAGATTCTCCACTACTCCCACATAAGCCTTTTCAAATCTAGCCATGTCTGCAAGTTCTCTATTAAACTCCGTGTGAGTAAACAATGGTTTAGGCTTACTTGGTCTTGTTACTTGAGCATATGTTCTTCCTCCCCCACCGTTAACCTGCACTTCACCCTTGCCATTGTTGTTCCCAGGTTGATACCTTTGTTTTTGATGAGCCTTCAGAGGCTCTATCCCTGCCGTGAAAGATTTTGGATTAAGCCTCCTTGCATGTTTCGGGAGGTTCACATGCAACTTCCGTTTACTAATAAATATGTTATCTAGTTTTGTCGCCATGAAAGCCTCATCCTCTATGTCGAAAAACCTTACGGAATCATATCTTTTACCTCCCCTTATTTGGTGGAATAATCACCTAATCCACGTTACCAAAATCACTGAACACCTGATACAACTCCTTTGCATCGTGATCCTCCAAAATTTATGTGAAGAAGAACGTTGAAATATCCCATCTGCCTCCTCCTTGCCTCTCCTCATCGTGTTGACACTAGTATCCCACTTTTAACGTCTCCTCCTTATCGGAACTCTTGTCCAATTTCTCTCCTCTCTCCTTTCTCTATCCTCTCTCATACTTTATAGCGATGGAATACCCATTTTCTCATTATTTCTCCGATTTATAAAGTAATTGAAACTTTATTATTTATAAATTAATTGAAACTTTATTATGTAATTAATTATCTTGGGATGTTAAAAATATTTTAAATAATTTATTGATTAAAACCCAAATTAAATCCAAAAGTATTTCTTAAAATTATTTTATCCGCACACACGACGCACCCTCACACATTTGAGTTTATTTGTTAATTAGTTCAAACTCTTAGTCCCGCTGTAAATGTTTATTTGTGTTTCATTTTAATTGAAGTTTTCCTATACCAAAATATTTATTGTAACCAATTCTATAGATTATCTTTTGATTAAATAATACAAAAACAAAAGATTTTGTGATTGAATTAATAATGAGAAACAACAACTAAAAATATAAATAAAACTAACAGTGATAAATCTGAAATCACCATTATACTCATAGTGTATAAACTTTAAATATAATTGGAAGAAGACATGTTTTGTTTTCTTAATACAAAGTAAAATCAAATAAGCATATGGAGTGCAAACCGAAAATTAAAACTGAATTAATTCTATTTCCCTTCCAAAGATGAAACTAAATTAAGTTTCAAATTTTCTAAAGAACTCTTATATTGCTCAAGGGATTCCACACTCATGTCATCAATAGAATAATCCCACCAATTAGGAAAATTAGAACTATTATTGTTTGCCTCTATTGCTTCTTGTAACTTATTCTTCTCTTCTTGCAATTGTTCTAAAAGTGCTTCTTGCTGAAGACTCAAGGCTTCAATTGTTTCTTCATCTTGCCTCCTTATTTCATTGTCGATCACATGGCTTTCCTTTCCAATGAAGTGACTAATCACAGCATCAGGATTAGGGTAACCACATGCATACATTTTTTTGTTTGGTGAAGTGATGATCAATGCAGTTTTTGCTTTGCATAGAATTGATAGCTCTGTGACCTTGTTGAAAAGCCCTAGTTTGTGCTTTGAGAAGGCCATGCGACACATGTCTGATTTTTCTCCTTTCTTGATTTTAGGGTTTTTCTTACTTGTGTTGTTGTGTTTTCTTGATGTGTTGTTTCCAGAAGAAGAACTCATTGGATCTTTTTCCAAAAGAAGAGATGATAGAAGAAAAAAAAGCCAATAAGATACAAAGAGAGAATATTAAGACTTGTTGCTAAAATAGTAGATGATCCTCCCTTTTATAAAAACATATAACCACATCAAAATCACTAAGCATTTATGGAGATTTTATTTTATTTATAAAAAAAATATTTTTATTTTTAAATAATATCTTTTGTAAGATTGCAATAATTAAAAATCTTTATAGATTCTTAGTTTTGAAATCTCAGACTATAATTATATCATTAACAATTTTCTAACTTAATTTTTAATAAATATCCTTATTGATTTCTTTAATCCAATTTAAATATAAATATTTCTTATATTTAAACCTAAAGTCAGTTTGGTTTAAATGAGAGAGGAGATGAGAGGGATTTTAATGGAGAAAAAGGGAGGGAAGGTGATAATTTTTTTTAATCGGATAAGTGTTTGATTCAAAAGAGGGGAGGAGAGAGAAATGAAAGAGTTTTAATTAAAAATATGTTTTGTTCAAGAGGTGAGAGATTTTATTAATAATTAACATTTTCATTCTTATAATTTTATATAAGTGATATGATATTCAAATGTAACAAATCATACATATTTTTTTTTTGGGAATAAAATTTTTAATATTAAATGACTAAAAATATTATAATTTACCACATAACGTTAAAAATTGAGTGCATTTGATTTAAATTATAATTCTCTGATACAAATTAAACTAATAATAACTTGTAAATCGTGATGAATCGTCTAACAAGACAAATACATAAAATAACTTATTATTAAATTAATGATTTAAAATTTTCAGTAAAATGTATAAGCAAACAATAATAATATGAAAATGATTTAAAATTTGATATAAAAGAAAATATGATAGAATAAATAACAAGATTAGAAGAAAAAATGAATATAAATAAAAATAAAGTATAAAAAGTGCAATAATAATAATTTTTATAAAGTACAAAAATTTGAAATTTTTTTGAGCATAGATAACAATTATAATAAATGTAAGCAATCGAGAAAAATCATATAAAAAAAAAACAGTAACACGAAAGAAAATAAATAATTTTGAAATAATAAAATTAAATCGAAGATATTTTAGTAAATATAATTATTTTTAAAATATCAAAATTTATATTCCTTCCCCTCTCCTCCAAATTTCTCCAGTTTAGAGGAACGCAAAAAGTGTGGTTTAAAGAAATTTTATTCCCCTCCCCTTCCCTGCTAAAATTTGAATCAAATATATTTAATTAAAAACTAGTGCGATACCCGTACGTCCGCACGGATACCCGTTGTGGCCATGTTATTTTGTTCAATATAGATATTATTGCAGAGATAAATGTCCTAAAACAGATGTGTAAAATATAGAAATTTCTTTTCAATAGGTTGAGACAAAGTTTGAGATATTTTGATCAATAAACATCTCTTTCTCGTTCATATTCAATATTTTGATCAGTAACTTCATGTTTCCGTTAATATTTAATATTTTGATCAGTAATTCATGTTCTCATTAATATTGAATATTTTATTCAGTGACTTCATGTTCCCGTTAACTTTCAATATTTAGATCAGTAATTTCATATTCCCGCTAATATTCATTATTTTGATCAGTAACTTCGTATTCACGTTAATATTCCAATTTTGTTTTCGTTAATATTCAATATTTTTATCAGTAACTTAATGTTCTCGTTAATATTCATTATTTTGATAAGTAACTCTGTGTTATCGTTAATATTCATTATTTTGATCAATAACTTTGTGTTCCCGTTAATATTCCAAATTTGTTCCGTTAATATTCAATATTTTGATCAGTAATTCATATTCTCATTAATATTGAATATTTTATTATGTAACTTCATGTTTCCGTTAAGTTTCAATTTTTAGATCAGTAATTTCATATTTCCGCTAATATTCATTATTTTGATCAGTAACTTCGTATTCCCGTTAATATTCCAGATTTGTTTCCGTTAATATTTAATATTTTTATCAGTAACGTCATGTTCCCGCTAATATTCATTATTTTGATCAGTAACTTCGTGTTCCCGTTAATATTCCAAATGTGTTGCCGTTAATATTGAAAAAATTTATCAGTAACTTAATATTTATGTTAATATTCAAAAAAATTATAAGTAACTTTGTATTCTCGTTAATATTCAATATTTTATTCAATAACTTCATGTTCCCGTTAATATCTTCGTGTTCTCGCTAATATTCATTATTTTGATGAGTAACTTCGTATTCTCGTTAATATTCTAAATTTGTTTCGTTAATATTTAACATTTTTATCAGTAACTTCATGTTCCCGTTAATATTCATTATTTTAATCAGTAACTTCGTGTTTCCGTTAATATTCATTATTTTGATCAATAACTTCGTGTTCCCGTTAATATTCCAATTTTGTTCCCGTTAATATTCAAAAAATTTATCAGTAACTTAATGTTTCTGTTAATATTCAAAACAATTATCAGTAACTTCGTATTCTCGTTAATATTCAATATTTTGTAAATAACTCTGTGTTCCTGTTAATATTTATTATTTTGATCAGTAATTTCGTGTTCTCGTTAATATTTAAAATTTATTCCCGTTAATATTCAAAATTTGGATCAATAACTTAATGTTTTTTTACTACATTAAAAATAATGTGTCATACATGTTTTGTCTTACATTGTGATAAAAAGGTTTATTTAACAAATTTCTCTCACACACAAACCCCCTATTTTCTAACACTCCGTCCTATACTTCCTTATCCATCCTATTATCAAATTTCACCATTAAAAAACATGATAAAATACTTTCTTATCCTAAAATGTTGTAATTAAAAAAACTTAATAAAAAATAATATTTAAATATTTAATGTTGTAAGAAAAATACTATTTTATATTAATGACTAATTCAGCTCATAATATCTTTCATTATCACAAAAAAATATTATATGATTAATACATAGACTAATTAATTAATATAAATATAATATAATTTTAGAGCCAATAAGCAAGATAATAGAAATCTAACTTTATGCTCCAAAATCAAAAGAAAAGAGGAGATCTACGTTTTATATACACCTACAACAAAAAGAGAAAATCTAACTTTATTCTCCAAAAAGAGATCTACGTTTTATATACACCTACGTTTTATATAAACCTAACAAAAAGAGAAAATCTAACTTTTTTGTATTAACGGTTTTAGCCATGAAACTTAATTAGCCATATTTCTTATGCATTTTTCTTATAATTGACTATTGTTTCAATAACACTATGTCTTTTCAATTTAACTTTTAGCTTTTCAGATCACATTAATGAAAAAAATTTGTTTGATAACGCTATTTTAGCTTTTAGTTTTTAGCTTTTTTACTAGTTTTTAGCTTTTTTTAAAAGTTATTTGAAATAGTTTTTGAGCCTGTAGCTTTTAGCTTGTGTTTTCTTTCCATTTATACCCTTATTATTTTAACAAAATATTATTACCCTTATTAATTAAAATAATCTTTTATGTCATTTTGTATCTATCAACTAATGAAACAACTAATTTACCAAACAATCATGTTAGCTTATCAGCTATCAGTCACAAGCTATAAGCTACCAACTATAAGCTACTAGAGCCTAAGTATCATGTTAGACTATGTACAATGGTTTGCATATTCAACACTTTTTTTTCACTTTTTATTCTCCACATCATCTAGGGCCGGCCCTGTGCATGTGCAAGAAGTGCTACAGCACAGGGCCTCAAATTTTGAGAGACCCCAAAATTTTAAAAGGTCTAATTTTTTTCATAAATAAATATTAATTGAAATAAATAAAATATTATAATAAAAATTCAATAAATCAAAAAGTGTTATAATTATAATTAAATATATTATTGATAAATACATAAATGTAATTTTTATGTGTTTTTTAAATTATTATAATTGTATTTATTTTAAATTTGAGTCCATTTTTAAATTAGAACGGGGCCTTCGCGTTGATTGGGCCGGCCCATCATCTTCTCTTTCTTCCACATAATAATTCAACATTCATTTAATTTTTACTTACTACAATGGTTTTGTTTAATAAAATTGGGTTAATGAACTTTTTCGTCCCTTTAAATATTTCAAATTTCGTTTTTAGTCCCTTCAAAATTTTTCTTCAAGAAATCGTCCCTTCAAAATTTTTCTTCCGAACTTTTGGTCCCTAAAGTCAAATTTCGTAGTTAATCGGTGGCTAAAGTCGTAGCTAATCTCTAGCAAATTTGACGTTAGGGACCAATAGTTTAGACGAAAAATTTTGAAGGGACGATTTCTTAAAGGAAAATTTTAGAGGGACTAAAAACGAAATCTGCAATATTTAGAGGGACCAAAAAGTTCATTAACCCAATAAAATTCAACACCCAATCACACCATTTTAAACAACCACAACAACCAATAAAATTTTGAAAAGTAATATATGTGGCCTACACTTTCTCATTCAACATGTTGAATGTTTTCAACACATATTAATCCACATCACTTTCAACTCTTTATTCAACACCTCATTGCACCTATTCAACTATTGAATAATTTTTTCAACACCCCATTATAAATGGTCTTATGGAATAGCTCCCATCTAACTTTCTTTTAGCTTCCGCCTATTAAAACTTTTTGTTTTTGTATTAAATATTTTAAAATTATTTTTTAGGAGATCGATATATTCAACTTTCCCCTTCTAAATCTTTTTATTTATATTCCCGAAAAAAAAAAGTTATTTGCAGTCCAACTAATCACTTCTCAGAAGCAATGTTCACACAATACAAACTCAAAAGTGGTTCAACCCTTTAAAAATGAGAGAGAAAAAAAACATACATTGAGTGTAGCTAGCTGATTGATGACTTTAGATATCTACCTTATTCTTGCAAAAACAAAAAATAGTTACAAGAATTCCACAAGAGAGTAAAAGTTAGGGCTTTGAGGAAATTGTTTGGATATAAAGCAAATGAAACCATACCATTGACATAAATCAAATATATCAAATATGATAATTCAAAAAAAAGTTGCTTGATCCAAGCAATTTAGTATTTCAATATAGACAAATTTTTCATTACAATTGATTCAAAGACGATTCAATTGGTTTGATGCAACACATACAAGCCATACTATAATGAACATGTGCATAACAAATACATAAATTTAAAATTAAAGGATGATAAGGGAGAATGAAACTACACAGAGATATATAGTAGTTCCACTACCGTCTATGCTATGGCTACTCCACTCTTCATCGGTTTAAAATTATTGGGAAATTTTCATGTCTTCCACTATTTTAAAAAACTAATATACAAGTATTTTGATATAACACACTATCACTAATTTGAATGCTATTAGCCACATTGTATTAGCCTATCAACGAATTAAATGACAATTTTCCTTCTGTTGATGCAAATACTTAATTTCTACATACAAGATCCTCAATAATTTTGATTCAATAATCTTGCTATCCACAATAGCTTACTCCAAGTCTCATTTCTGCAACATTCTTTCTTTGAATTTAACAAAGATTTATTTGAGCAATTGTCATTAGCCTCAGCTAATTGTATAACTTCCAATTTTGTTCAATGATAATTGATAACCATAATTTATATAACTTCCAATCTTTTAGCTGATCATAGATTGTGAAAATTTTGGTTATTAAAGAATTTCAAGCTTATTCTTAGTGGTGGTTAGTAGATTCCGAAGTTTTGTTTATTAAAGAGTCTCAAGTTCAATAGTCTTAAAAATATAATCATTGTACATGGTGTTTGTGGCTTTTAATTCTCGAAAATAGAATTTAACTTATGAATATTTTACGGTTCTTGATTATGCTCTCACTCTATTATTTAAAATACACAATTTATATAGTTTTCGTTTGGTACTTCAAGGAGTTTCATAGATTTTCTTTTGAAAAGCCAAATGCACCAATTTTTATTGCTACACATTTACATGATATAAGCTATGCCACTTACAAAACATTAGTTCAGTGCACACTCAATATTTTTCCCAAATCTTCAACCTAAATCAATATTTTTTTTCAAACTTTCAACTTAAATTGAAATCAGAATTGATTCGTTTTAGAAATCCGTTAGTAGCATGTAGAAAACAGACATGAAACTGAAAGATTTCATGAAGAAATCTTTGCTTATCTGTACCACAAGTTCCATGTGTTTATATTCGAAATAATTAAAATAATTCTCCGTCCTTGTTACTCCTTCGTACGTGTGGGGCCAAATATTTAAGCAATGTAAACTGTAGAAATAGGGGCTAGACATTATTCAGTAAAAAATATTTAATTCATTATATATATTTTTTGACAGGTTAATTAATTATATATAAAGGTATAATTAATTCAAGTGAATAAATAATTAATTCAATTCATGTAAAATAATTTATTAGTTCATATAATTAAATTATCAAAATTGACTATTAACAATTTTGATGATACATTGAATTAATTATCCAACTAAATTAATCACATATTTACTAATTAAACATATGTTATTGGTGTTTACAAAAAAAAAGTAAAAAATATTTTATTTATGACCGCGTTGTTTTGTAATCAAACATATGTTATGGGTGTTTTAAAAAAATTATTATATTTTTATGACTGGTTATTTTATGTCATCTCTCTCCACTTTTGTTATTCTACCATGGAAAAATCATGCAACTTACTCCAACGTCATCTTTGCATTATTAGATAAGGAAATGAGCCAATGGTTTTAGTCTGAAATATCTTATTAAAGTCCTCGTAGATTTTTTTTTTTTAAAACTTTCTACGGCAAAATTATATTCTTTGTGTTTGTTTCACAATAAAGATTGTTTGTGGTTTGATTTAGAATTATTCTTTATGTTTGTTTCACAATAAAGATTGTTGTAGTGTGATTTGACTTAGAATTGTGATCGTAGAAGTATACTTAAAATTGTTTTAGCGAAGAAGAAGAAAAATAAAAAATGTTTTGAGACGATAACAAAATTAGACTGTCAAAAAATAGTTGTGTCTAGACGATTCACAATATAGGAATTGATTAATACGGTTAATAAATTAATGTTAGAATATTTTATATTAATTTATGGATATTTTAAAATATATTAAATTAATATAAAAAATATTTAGAGTACTCTAAATTAATATAAAAAATATTATAAGATATTTATAATATTTTTATTTTAATAAATAATGAGTTGTGTTTTGGATTCATTAAGGATTCGTCGAATTTCGGCAGTTATAAACATGTATCTTTATCATTTTTGTTTTTACAATCTTTAGAATTTTATCAGATGAAGATAGAGAGAAGAGTTAACAATTCCCAGTAAACTTAAAGAAGTAATAGTTGAAATTCTTAGGAGTTTTTGAAATTTGGAAAACCTTTGGAGGTATTTAAAGAGTCCGGAAAACAATTATAAACACATTGTGAATCGCCAAGACACAACATTTTATATTGAGATTTGTAGAGATTGAAAAACACTTGTGTAGAAACAGGGTTTGGTTTGTGGAAACTCCAAAGACTTTTTTTCTTGTAACTCATTTGTAACAACTTTTGAAAGTTTAATGAATTCGAAAGCTACCATCTTTCTCTCAGAGTAGATCGTTTGATTAAGCAGAGTAAACAACTTATCGCGTTCCTCTCTTTTATCTTCTTATGACTTGCAGTGATTTTGCTTTCACTTTTGGCGGGTTGTTGTGTTGCTTTAAACCATTTATTTTGATTGAAATTGTTCTTTGTCTCCACGCATAAAATTTCTTAGTGTATTTGAATTCTATTCTTAATTTCTTTGTTTTATTCTACCAAATTTTTACAATACACTACTACAAATAACATGTTTTACCTCAGACGTGAAATGCATTTAACCTCGTCTACAAAAGCGAGGTAACAGAGGACGTCATGAAATGCTGCCGCTTTACCCCTCAGTTAATATAAAACCGATGGATTAAGTTATCTGCACATGGATTCAAACCTCAACATTTGCATTTTAATTATTTTCAAAACTAGAGCATCATACCACTCGATTTATCAACAAAACCGAGAGGTAAGATATATTTTTTTAAAACTCGTTACATTGTTTACACAAAATACTAATAAATTAATTTGTTTACAAACGACATTGTTTACCCAGAATATTACATTGTTTACACAAAATATTAAAGTAAAAATTAATTTCCCTGAAGATATATATTTTAGATCTTCAAATTATGGATTTTTGGTGAAGAGAAAACGTTGAGTGCAGAATATTTTCAAATGCTTTTGTATGAATTTGTTTATGAAATAAAACAAATAAAGGGTTAGATAAATAAATGATTTTCTGCTCAAATAAATATATAAGAACACAAACTTTAAACCCAAATAATTTTATGCTCTTGCTATCCATCATAGAGATCTTTTTCAAGGCAAATGCTCTTGCAAACTTTAAAGTGGTGGATGTAGATGGTTTTAAGTGCTTCATGATGTTTCATTATCTTTTTTTGATATTTAAAATACTTTTATAATGGAAGTTTTTTATATTTTAGACAAATCACTAATGGTAGTGTCTTGAGCGTTGATACTCATGAAATGGACGACAAGGATTTGTTTAAGGACAGTGATCAATATCCTCAATAATTACGCAAAAATTATCCCTTCGATTTTTATAAAAACTAAGGTAAAATATGTTTACCCTTCAGTTTAAAAAAAACCTTGTAAATAATTTTTTTTAATATTACATTGTTTATACAAAATATTAAACAAATCCAGATTCATCATCGTCGCTGTAATTCAATATTTTGTTGCATATCTTGTATGCATCCAACTTCTAATATTTTTAAAGGTTGAACTCACTTCTTTGTTAAATTTGAAGCAATAATAATTTTCTACACTTGCAATCTATCATAAATAACTTTTCCAACCTTCTTTAACAGAGCGTTGTTCCAAAAATACAACAACAACAACATCAAAACCGTTGGGTGCAGTTACCGTGCATAGATAAAAATCTATGCACCATGCATAGATTATTATGGACCCTTGGATCAAATTCTAGACATCAATTGTTATTACTCAATACTCACCACTCAATACTCAATACTCAATACTCAATACTGGATTAAAAACATGATCCAATGACTTATGTAGGCTTATGCATGGTGCATAAGGAAATCCTTATGCATATTAGCCAAAGCCAAAACCGTTATGTGAGATAGATTGCAAGGGTAGAAAAAAATACTTTGTTCAAGGATAGAAAAACATTGATGATTTTTTTTGTCTTGCCATCAATCCCAAAGAATGATGCGTACGAGTTTGAGGCGTCTACATATAAGTTAGGATTAAGGTAAAATATGTTTAACGAGTGTTTTTATAGTAAAATTTGATTATTGTATCCTTTGGTTATTACGAAAATCAAATGGGATAGATAATTTGGAATACACTTATAAAAAAAATAAAAATATAAACTGCAATATTTAGGATTCGAAGCATGTTATGAATTGTTTTTCCCCTTAGTTATATTAAAAACTTAGAAAATATGTAGTTTTTTTATATAAAAAAATAGCACGCCTTGGCATAGTACCTCAATTTTATTTTGGCCGAGGTGAAAGATTTTCCATAAAATGTATTAATTGTAGTAGTGGTAGAGACTAAATCATCTACTTCATAGACAAAAGTATTGTAGACAAATAATAATTTATTATCAATAGTAAATTTGTTGTCTTCTTTGATTTTATTCGGATATCACCTGACTGGACTCCTATATTGTTGAAAGAATGTTGTCCATTTTGGATTTCATTGTAGAAAAGGATGATTTGAAATCACAAGCTCAAACAAAGTACTACCATCCCCAAATTTATGGTGTGATTGATATTAAATTTAGACTTCTTCAACATTTCAGGGTCTGTTATGAGACTGTGAATTCACTTAATGGTATGAGTCCTCTTGATTAACTGATTTAAATAATTGGGCTAGCCTTAACTCAAAGAAGATTCAAGAACTATATAGAGGCATTTACATGTTATCATTGGGATACTGATTCTTTCTCCAATTGATGGCTATCATTAAAGGAAAATATATTCATGAATGTTATCCTCCAACCGAGTAGTCATGTTGTTTTTCTAAAAATAGGATGATTAATAGTGTTTATGGGTGAGGGAGGCTGACTAATGGTCTCTTGAGGCGAGGAGGGCTAATTAGGAGAATGAGACTGAGTATGGTGTTGGGATGAGAGTGTTGGTATGGTAGGTTGTATAGGTTGAGTAGGAGGTTGTATGGGCTGGGTATGAGGGTCTGTAGGGTAATCAAAAAGTAAATTTAGGCTTAAAGTTGTAGAATCTAGAAGTGGGTCAGAATTGGATGTGGATGGGGTAGGAGAAGTGCAAGAAATTCATTTTCATAAAAGGAATAGTTTCTGGAAATAAATGTACGTTTGAATGTTAAAGAGAAAGTATCCCTTCGTGCCATTGGGGTAACCTAAGAAAAGGCATGTAATAGCTTTAGGGTCAAGTTTGTCTCTATGTCTGGTTATGGTGGTGGTATAGGTGAGGCTACCAAAGGTTCTAAGATTTGTAAAGGATGGGGGTTCTTTAAGGAATAACTCATAAGATGTTTTGTTGTTAATGGTAGGACTACATATCCTATTTATTAACTAAGTGACATGACATAAAGCTAAAGACCAATAATTTTAGATAATTTAGCATGGAAAAGAAGGCATCTAGTAAGATTTAATAAGTGCTTATGCTTTCTTTGAACAATGGAATTCTGTTGAGGTGTTCAATGCAACTTCTTTGATGCATGATGCCTAGTGATGCATAGTAGGATTCCATGAGTAATTCTTCCCCATTACCACTACAGATTGTTTTGATTTTACATGAAAATTTAGTTTTCCAATATGCAACAAGATTTTGAATGTATGTTCTAGCTTCCGATTTATGATGCATAAAAAAGGTCCATGTATAACGTGTGAAATCATCTACAATGGTAAGAAAATATTGAAATCCATCTATAGAATTCACATTAAAAGGTCTTCATATGTCCATATACACTAATTCAAAGCAATTAGATCTAAAAAATATGTAAATGATGGTGCCATAAAAATTAGCAATGAGAGTGTTCCCATTTGGGAAATGTATAGGAATGAGATCAATTAGTTGAATATCAGAAAAATATTTGATGTGGGGGAATACGTGATCAAATGTCCCTGAATCAAGAATCCACATAGATAAGTGTTTTAAATTAGTACTTGTATTGGAGATACTTGAAATTACATGAGGAGTTTCAACAAAGGATGTCTTACCAGGATTTGTGGCATGAGCATCTTTCTTGGATTGTTGGAGAAGGAGAAGCAAGTGTTGATAGTCTTCCTTGGATATGACACCTTGCTTGCCCTAGTTGTTTGTGGTTTTGGAATTTGATGAAGATTTGGAGTTTCTACTACAATAGCTAGGAGGAAACCCGTGTCTAACGTAATAAGTATTTACAATGTGATTGGTTTTGTTGCAATTTGTAAAAAACATCAGATTTTCAAGTTGACCTCATCCTCTATCATGCCCACTAAAGTTAGGGTTATTAGAAAAGAGGATGATGGAAGGTTTAAGGTATAGATACTTCTTGCCGCATAATAAGAGAATATACTTTACTGATGCTAGGGATATGATCAAGAACAAGAAGGCACATGATAAAGATCTTCAAGTTCATACCAAAGAATCTTGATATCAGTAAAGTATTATGAAAGAGAATGATCACCTTGTTTAATGGAGTGGAGGTTGCGTAATAGATCAGAGATGCGGAAATGGTACGTTGCCCTTGGGGAATCTTTCTTAGAGATCATCCTAGAGTTCATAGGCGGAATTGAAGCATATGGTGCTCTGAGCAATGTGAGGAAATAGGCTTGAGTTAATCCATGAAATAACCATGTTGTCTACTCAATCCCATAGTTCAAAATTGGGATCTGAGAAATCAGGTTTTCGAAGAGTGCTATTGATGAAAGAAAACTTTTTTTTATGTAAGAGCGTGACACATGGATCTGCGCTAGTTGTGATAGTTGTGATTGTCAATAGGAGGCGCGATAAGAATTGAACCAAGGTTTTTCGCCAGGATGAAGGTAAAATGGGCTTATAGGGTTTTTTGCTGGATATTTGGATGAGGTGGTGGTGGATTGATCGGTAATAATGACAGTGGGGGTATAATCGTTGGTGAGATTGTTCGTTTTAGAGTCTTCATCAGTGGCCATGGATAAAGGTAGATGAATGAGGGTTTCAGAGGAACTCTAAATGCAAAATGAGGAGGAAAAGGGATGAGGAAAATTTTTGTTCACTGATACTATATTACAACTGATATGATATGAAAGGCCCATTGAAATGAGATGAATTTATTAACAGAAAATGATATGTTCCATCTACAAAGGTAAGACTCAAGTGTGATGTATAAACACTTAGGTTCTGACTAACTAACCACATATAGTCCAACAACTTAACAAATAGTCTAACTAACTAAAGAATAAGGAAACACAGTTAAGTTTCTAATAGATGCATCACCCAACATTCAAATCAATCAGACGTCTGTCCATGCAGCGTGTTGTGTCTCTCTCTCTCTCGCAGGTGGTTTTAACCACTCTATGTATATAAAGAGAAAAATGCATCATTCTTAAATATTCAAATCCATCATCACTCTCAAATCACTTCGATTCTTTTAATAACTTGAATATTAGAGTGTTAACATTGCATGTCTACCTATGCAACATCGTATCAAAAGTTCAATGCACCCTCGTACATGCATCTCACCATTTCAACAACAATTCTCATTCTAGATTGAAATAAAAACCAAGTACCCATTTTTTCATTTTATTACACACTATATTTTTTGTGGTATAAATATTCTATTCAATTATCTTATTATAAACATATCTAAACATTTTCAAAAAAGTATTCACTTTTGTCCCTACCGGTCTACCACCAAATGAAATATAAAGATCTCAAAAAGTGTATCAAACAACTTGATCAAAAATACAATATTCTAACATAGCACGTGTTAATTATGTGTTAAACACTAAAAACACATGCTTGTCTTCTTCATGGGGCCTATCTCCCTTTAAATATCCACCACTTCTTCCTTTCTCAAACCTCATCCAATTCCCTCTACTTAATTCCCACTACACTATTCAACCATCTTCCATTCTTTTCCATTCATACTATCACCATGGAAGTTGGTCTAAGACTCCTTCCTCATATTATCACCTCAAAGAATAACTCAAATATTCTTATCAAATCTGCATTAAAAAAACCAAACCAAACCATCCCTATGGATTTTTGCTTCCTCAAAACTTGCAATTTGTGTGATAAAAACCTCAGCCAAGACAAAGATATCTACATGTACAGGTATATATATTATATATTATATATATATATATATTGATAACATATGCTTATAGTATGTATGCTTTTGTTTTACACATAAAAATATTGGCATGTTATTGATATGTTTGTAATAATTAATTATGCAGAGGAGATCAAGGTTTCTGCAGTATAGAGTGCCGGAACAGACAGATAGTTTTGGATGAGATGAAAGAATTAGAGATCTCTACTAAAAGAATAGTGAAATCTTATAGGCAATGTTGTAATGAGGCACGAAGAGAGACAAGCCTTATTCTGAAGGACATTCGAATGCAAAGACTGAAATCTAAAGTATAAACAAATTCCATGTAACCAATAACTAGTTGAATAGTCAGTTTTTTTGTCAAAGAATGAAAAAGTTATATAGTCGTATTTGTTTTTTCAGTGTCACCATGGATAGGCATAGAGCAAATGTGGCTTGCCTCAATATCTTGTTGTGTTGATTAATTAAATTTTTCATAGATTCTAAACTTAAACTTAATGATGAACTCTGAACACAGATAAATTAGTGCTTTTGTTTCTTAACAATTTCACCTAAGTGAGCTTTCTTAGGCGTTAAGTAAGGTATAAACTAACTACCTAATCCTTAATTCCGATGTAATCTTAATTAACAAATTAGCACTTCATTCAAAAATTGGGTTCCTGATTTCCACTCTCTAACCAAACAAAAGTTTTAAATTTCACATAGAGTATTGTTAGAATATATCATCATAACACAATTGAACAATCTAGGTTTGTAAATATCAAAAAATGTTTTCAAATTCCCATCCTCTTTTTTAACACTTGTAGGATTTGTGCCAACAACAATGTTCAAGGAAATATCATGCTATTAGTGTATCAAAGTAGACATAAGATTTGTTAAATCAAATATTGATCTCAAATACTTCAATCAAAAGTCAATCCATCTGAATCACAATCCTCACAAAATGTATTAATGAAGCATGGTAAGTGTTTTGCTTAATCTGTGTATTGTACTCACAATAAGCCAAATTTTGTTTTTTTATCTAACTTATATCACTAACATGTAATCAATCACGATTCATTAAGTTTTTTCTTAAGATTCTAACACGGTTAGGCTCCAAAGAATCATTATTTTTTCTCGATAAGCAAAAATCATAATGTTAAGAGAGCATCGGTTATAAGATAATTTTTGTACTTGACAAAAAGTACAGGAGTGCGCAGTATCCCTATGCGAGTAAGGGATAATCAGAGGTCTTAGTAAGTGATTGTGGTTAGGGCTTTCTCACGACGGTGAGGGACCCTGTTTGGTAATATTTGCAACAGTATGAGAGGGACAACTCATGTCACTACTACGAAAAAGGCAAACAACAGCGGTTGTTAAAAATATATAATCACGCAGGCCTAGACGTTGTTATGTAGCGTGTGGTTGTATATATGATACTTACAATCACGGCCCAATAACCGTTGTCATAAACTGGAAAGTGCGCCCCCTATTACAATGGTTGTTACTAAGGACCGTTATGGTAAATTAAAGGTCCTAGGTTCGATTCCCGACTGCGTCGTTTTGTTATTTATATTTTTCTAGAAAGCGCGTGAGATATTATAATGGATATGATATATTACCGTTAAATTTTTTGCATAAGTAACAAATTTCATCTCTTGATTTTGTACAAAAGGTATAATGACCAATGTCGTATGCAGTCCAAGTTATGACACAAAATTTTGGCTCGTACGACAACCATTTAAGTATATCGGATGCACTACGATCACTAGATACACTTTCATTAAACCAATCAATGAATCTCTTGTTATGCTCTATCAACAACAACTTGTCACTCATTCGGGGATATTTTTTCCTCAAAATTCTTTTGTGAGTATCTATGAAAGGTTGAACTTCATCTATCCTTTCAACAAAACTCAACAACTTCTTCTGTGATATACCTTTCGACAATCGAAGCTTCCGGTCGGTGATGATTCTTCGTATATCCTTTAAAGATCTTCATATATCGCTCTATTGGATACATCCACCTTAAATAAATTGGACCACAAAATCTGATTTCTGTGACTAGATGAACAAGTGAACCATAATGTCAAAAAATGATTGAGGAAAATACATCTCCAATTGACATGAGATTATGGAAGCATGATCTTCTAATTCATCTAATTTTTTGAAATCAAGAACTTTATTACATATGACATTGAAGAATAAGCACAATCTCGTTATAGTCACTCTCACATTTTTTTTGGTAGGATCTCACAGATATCTACTGATAGAAGTTGTTGCATCAATACAAGATTTTAAACCAATTAACTTGAGATCTTTTATTGATACAAGTTTCTTGATGTTTGATGAGTAATCTTTGGGAACTTTAATACCATACAAGTTTCTTGATGTTTGGATTCAAGTTTTGAAGGTGGTGAATGAGTGAGAGAGGATGTGGAGATTATGGTGAGATGAGAACAAGATGAAAATTCAATTAGTTTGAGAGGAAAAACGTAGAAGAAGAAGAAGAGACAAGACAAAGAAGAAGAGAAAATGAAACTTAACAATTAATCGTTGCATTTGTCTTTCCTTCTCATGGATGGATGGAGTGGACCAGACCGATTAGTCCACGTGAATGATATTTTTCTTCATTCATATTTTCTTTAACTTGTTGAGTTCATGATGCAAAAGATTTAAATTTTTTGTTATTGTTTTGTAATCTTTTGGTTTGTGTGAGATATGAGAGAAAAAGAAGAAAGGGACAAGTTTTTGTGTTTCACATGAGATTTATGGGGTTAGTTAGAAGGTATTGTTTAATTTTTTAGGATTTGTTTAGAGGAGGTTTGTAACCTTCCCAATCTAAGACGTTTTTAAAATTTGCTAAGCTATCTTTCACGTGGCATGTCACATCAGTTTTCGTTAATGAAAATTGACGACAAAGATTAAAATTGTGAATAAATTTTTTTAAGAGGACTATCGTTTGTAGAAAATTTTAGAGGGAGTAAAAACGAAATTTAGAATATTTATAAAAACTATAAACATATTTAAGTAATTTATTTTTAATAAAGAATGATAAAATTAAAGTATTTGATAAATCTTAAAAAAGTAACAATAATTATTAATTATTTGATTTAAATTTTTGTTTTTGTTTTTCACCTATAACCAAAACCAGAAAATTCCGCAGATACAAAAACCAGAAAAATACTTATTTTACAAATTAAAACTAAAATATAATTAGTGTACGCATGTAACCAACTTAGAAACTAAAGTAAAAAAATTTATTTATATAAGATTTTATACTTCATGAGTATCCCTTCCTAAACGCGCTTTGATCCCCGATATCTTTGCTTCACACCAAATAAAATCTTAAAAAATAAAAATCAAATCATTAAATTAAATCCCTTAAAAAAATACACGTTTATGCTGCTATATATAATACTTGTTTGAACTGAGAAATTTTATTTGCTGCTATTGTATTTCTGTAACTGATCAGCCTTAAGTCTCCATGATGGCCGGTGAATATGCAAAGTCTCTTGTCGCAGGCGGAGTCGTCGTCGGCGGGGTGTGAGTTTGAAGTCTTTTTCTTTTCTTTCTCTTATTTTTTTCCGATGATTTTTCTTTGTTTTGATACTCTTTTTATTCTTCTGAAATAGATCCAAGGGAATTGGCAAGTTCTTTTCAAGAATTCAGAAAAATATTTGTGAAAGCATGGAGGGAAGTTCTTCCTCTACAACACATGAAGACATTTTCTATGATGCTCAAGAAAACTTTCCAATATTTGGTGATAAAAATACCCTCTTAAGAAACCTCAAACTGAAATTGAAAAATATTATTGAAGGCAAATCTTCTCCTCAATTGAAAAATTTATATTGTGGTATTTGCATGGAATCTAAACCTATTAAAAAAATGTTCAAAGTTGGAAGTTGTTCGCATTCTTTCTGTAAAACGTGTGTCCGAAGATATCTAGCTGCAAAAATTCAAGAGAAGATATCAAGAATAAACTGTCCTGAACCGAACTGCAAAGAAATTTTAGAGGCTTATCATTGTATTTCAGTTATACCAAAAGTTATGTTTGAAAGATGGGAAAAAACACTTTGTGAGAATTCGGTGTTAGAATCACAAAAAGTTTATTGTCCTTTTAAGGATTGTTCAGCTATGTTACTGAATGATGAGAATAAAGTTGTGACAGTTTCGGAATGTCCACATTGTCATAGACTATTCTGCGCGCAATGTAGGGTTTCGTGGCATTCAGGAGTTGATTGTAGAACGTTCCGAAGCTTGAAGGGAGGGAGGGAAGATCAATTGGTAATGAATCTTGCAAAGAAAAAGAATTGGAAAAGATGTCCAAAATGCAAATACTATGTAGAAAAAGTTCGTGGATGCACTAAAATAACATGCAGGTGTGGTCATCAATTTTGCTATGGTTGTGGATCCACTTGGAATAGAGAGTCCCATTATTGGTGTGCAACGAGATAAAGATTGCATGGCCAGAGAAAGTGTACTCAATTTTATTGTTTAATTTTTTCTTCTCATCTTTTTCCTTTGCATAATTTTTTTTATTTGTATTATCTCCAATTTTATTGTTTTATTTTTTCCTTCTTTTCTATTATTTATTTAATATTTATTAAAAAGATAGTATACAATAAATACACACTAAGATATTAACATCGATAATATTTTTTTAAAATATAATAAAATATAACGTAAATACATTTTTCAATGTTAGAGACTAACATTTATTTACCATCAATTTCAAACACATTTTCGAAACACATTTCCGCGCATCATATTTTATTACCTGTTTTGTTTCTTCTATATACAATATGTAACGATCTTTTTAAAAATGAATTAAAGAATACTATACTGACTAAAAAGGCGACTATGGTTAGCTTCAGCTCCGTCTGCCGGCGGGTCTCCACCGGTTAATGCGGTGGTGGATCTGGTGTTCTATGAGCTATTGGCTGAATCTCGTTCTCTGGGTTTTCTTTTGTACGCTATTTTCGTATTTCGCTCTCGTTCTGGGTATCTTGTGTCAAGGGTTCTTTCCAAGTCCACTCACTTCATCTTTGGTTTAAACTCCTGGTTTTAGGATCAGGGACCTTGGTGGAGGGAGAGGAAGTTGGGGCTTTTGGCATTTGTACCCAGCTGGGGCTTTCGGCGTCTTGTGTCAAGATTTCTGTTTGTGTTTTGGCTTCCGGCAGCTGTTTTAGGTCAAGTCTTTGTTTTGTGGTCTGTTCTTTCTCTTATGGATAATCGTAGGGAGGAGGGGTGGATAGATGTCAGAAAGAAAACCTTCAGGAATTGGGTAGCGAGATGGGATACGTTCCCTTTCAATGGCAGGTCGAAGGTTGCAAATCCGGGGAGTATTTCTTCCTTCTTCATTTCTGACTTCCCGGATACCACTAAAGCTTGTGATTTGTATGGTTTATTCGGCTGCATTGGCACGGTGGTAGAGGTTGCTATTTCTCCTAGGAGGAATAAATTTGGGAAGAGATTTGGTTTTGCGAGGTTCAAGGAGGTTGAGGACTCGAGGTTGTTGGCAATATCTTTAGACAATGTTCATATCGGAGGGAGGAAGATTCACGCTAATGTGCCTAGGTTCGATCGCTTTGCACCCAAAGCTCATGGTAGTATGAGCGGCTTTAGGAACTTTAGGGATAAAGGTCCTGGGGTATCCGCTGGTAGGAATTAGATTCCGAAGACACCGGGCATCAATGTTTCGGGGGGTCAACACAGGACTTTTGCAGATGTGGTGGGTAATAACAGGCAAGGGCATGTAGAGGATATCAGGAAGAAGGTGTCTTTTTCCTCTAGTACGGTAGCCAGGCAGAAGTTAGCTAAGGCGTATGTAGGCAGAGTAAGCATACCCGGTTTCACTTACAGTCTGCAAACTAAGTTCGAGATGGAGGGGTACTATAATATTAAAGCTTCTCCAATGGGAGAATATCTTTGTTTGTTGGAGGAGAATGAGGAGGGCACAATTGATAATTTCATAGCAGAGGGTGAACCGTGGTGGCTGAATTGTTTTGAAAAGGTCTTCAAATGGGAAGAGGAGGTGGTGGGTGATTGCAGACCGGTATGGATCATTTTCCGTGGTATCCCGATCCACGCGTGGAATACAGATTTCTTCGCCTTGCTTGCTAACTCCTTGGGTACGTTTTTATCGGTGGATGATCATACCGCTAGTGGCTTGTTTTTCGACTATGCCAGGGTGAGGGTTCTGTTAGCGCTGGATTTTCGGTTGCCCGATAAGATTGATATTATGGTGGATGGAAAATCTTTTGGTGTCTGTGTTTCTGTGGAGACAAACGGTAAGGTTCTGAATGTTTCTTCTGTCTTGGAACCCTCTGTTTCTGTATCTTCCGAATCAGGAGATGTCATGTCTCGAGTTGCCGGTGAATCGGAAGATGAGATTGAAGAGTTCTCGAGTTCCAGTGGTATGAAGAGTAGAGGGGCGGATGGTGATGTTATCGGCGGAGGTGCTGGGAATGTTCAGATGGAGTTTTCTGGGGAGATGAAGGCAAACAGTAAGGCAGCTCTTGGTATTTCTGCGACGGCCAGCGGAGGCAGTAACAGATCTAAGGAATCTCGTGTGCCGGAGAGCTTGATTTCGTCTCCAAATTCGCAGGGGATTGATAGTTCCGGTTCTTTTAGCGTTGGAGGTTGTTCAAGGTCGGTTGATGGGCGTAATTTGGGAATTAAAACGAAGGGAGCGGAGGCGGTTATCGTTTCTCCAGGTCTGGTCGGGAGTGGCGGTAACAGCTTGGTTTTGGCAGAAGCTGTTGCTGTTGCTGTTGATACGCCAGCTGCTAGTCCCAGGCATGGGGCAGTGTTAATTCACGGTAGTTATGATGGGCTGGATGGGGTTATCAATGGTATGGTGCCTCATTCTGTTAATAATAAGTCTGGGGGCTCGGGGAAAGATGATAAGGTAGGGGCTTTCGACGACGCTGTAAAACGTATTAAATCCAGAAAGTGTGGTCGTAGCAAGAAGGTGAACTTTAAGAATTTATCCGACTGTGGGGGTTCTCTGCATAGGAAAACCTTGAGGAATCTGCCCAGGTTGAAAGGAAAGGAAGCAGTCTCGGTAGTAACAGTAGCGAAAATGAAAAAAAGTGCATTTTCAGTTTCAGCCAGGTTTTCTCAGGATGAAGGGGAATGTTTCAGGGGGGCTGTTTGTTACGATAACCTCAGTGGTAACAGCGACATTAGTAGGAACAATGGGAGGCAGTGGAGTTTTTTAGACAAGGAGTCCGGTACGAAAATTTGGAAAGCGATGGAAGGGTTGGGGGTGGTATCTATGGGGGGAGATGATAAGGTCATCGAGAGAATTGATGTGATGGAACAAGAGGCATCCTTGCGAAAAGATGGTTTGAAGGAGATTAACATATTGTCTTTATGATGCTCTCTAAATATTAGAGGGGGTGGAAATGCTCTTAAGAGAAGAAGAATCAGTTCTTTGGTGATTAAGAGCAAAGTGGACATTTTTTTCATCCAAGAGACAAAGTTGACAAACATGCATGAATTTGTAGCGAAAAGTTTTTGGAATGATAAAGACATTGGTTATTCTTTCTCTAATTCCGCGGGTAGATCGGGCGGTATGATTATTTTGTGGAGGGAGAAGGAGGTAGAAGTTATTTTGAGCTTTAAAGGGGAGGGGTATTTGGGCGTGAAAGTTATTAAAAATAACTCTTTTATCTATTTGGTTAATGTGTATTCCCCTTGCGACATTACGAAGAAGAGAATTTTGTGGCATAAGTTGTTGGTTTTAAAAGAAGAATTCAATGATGGGGATTGGATTATTGGAGGAGACTTCAATGCTATAAAGACAAGGGAAGAGAGGAAGGGTAGAGGTGTCTTGTCAAATGTTAACGAAGCTATGGAATTTGAGGTTTTTATTGAAAATAGTAAGTTGGTGGATGTTCCTTGCAAAGGAAAGAAATTTACTTGGTATAGCGGTGATGGTAAATCTATGAGTAGATTAGATAGATTTCTTGTTTCGGAGAAAGTGTTGGATGAATGGGGGGTGATTGGGCAAATGGTGGGAGAGAGGGATATTTCCGATCATTGTCCTATATGGCTTGAAGTGGACAACAAAGATTGGGGACCTAAACCATTCAAATTTAATAATGAGTGGTTTTCTCATGAAGCTTTTTATTCTTTTGTGGAGAAGGAGTGGAAAAGCTTGAAGGTGGAAGGTAGAGGGGATTACATTTTGAAACAAAAACTCTTTCTCCTTAAAGGGCGATTAAAGTGGTGGAATAGAGAGATCTTTGGGAAAATCGACTTGGAAATTCAAAAAGAGGTGAGAGAGATTAATTGTGTGGATGATGTGTTGGAATTAGAGGGAGATGATTTCAATCCGGATTCTTTGATTAGAAGGAAGGAAGCTACGAGCCGATTTTGGATGAAGTTGAGAATTAAAGAGAATATGTTAGAGCAAAAAGCAAACATGAAGTGGTTAAGGGAAGGTGATTCTAATAGTGGTTATTTTCACAAAGTTATGAAGGAGAAAAGAAGGCACAACCATATAGGGCCCATTAACACGTTAGATGGGAGGTTGGAGAAGGTCGATGACATCAAAGATTATGTGGCTAACCACTTCTCTAAAAAGTTTGAAGACGAGGAAAGGGCGGCGGTGTTGGAAGGTATTAATTTTGATCGTATTAGTGAAGATGATAAGAAGTGGCTTGAAAGACCTTTCCAAGAGGAAGAGATTAATGAGGCTTTGAAGAGTTCTGGAAGCACTAAGAGCCCGGGTCCAGACGGTTATTCTTTTCTATTTATCAAAAGATGTTGGAACTTTTTAAAAGTAGATTTTTTGAATTATTTTCAACACTTTTACGAGGGAAGAGAATTATCGAAGGCGGTCACTTCTTCTTTTTTGGCATTGATTCCAAAGTCCGTTAATCCGCTTTCTTTGGACGATTATAGACCGATATGTTTGGTGGGGTGCATGTACAAATTCATGGCAAAGATGTTGGCGGGGAGATTGAAAGTGGTGTTGAATTCTATAGTTTCGCCTTGCCAAAGCGCTTTTGTTCCGGATAGACATTTGCTAGATGGGGTGTTGGTGGCAAATGAAGTTGTGGATTTTGCAAACAAAGAAGGTAAATCTTGTCTCCTTTTTAAAGTTGATTTTGAAAAGGCTTATGACAAAGTTTCTTGGAAATTTTTGAGGCATTTATTTTTAAAGATGGGGTTTGGTGGAAAATGGAGGAGTTGGATGGAGCTTTTGGTGTTCAATAGCGACATGTCGGTGGTGGTAAACGGGAGTCCTACTAGAGATTTCAAGGTTAGGAGGGGGCTAAGACAAGGGGATCCTTTATCGCCTTTTCTTTTTGTTTTGGTGGCGGAGGCGCTTACCAGATTGGTGCGGAAATCAATAGTGATTGGAGAATACGAAAATTTTGTGATTAATCGGGCTTGTAATGTGGATATTCTCCAATTTGCGGATGATACTCTCTTAGTAGGTGAAGGTTCGTGGAAGCATGTTAAGGCGGTAAAGATTGTTTTGAGAGCTTTTGAGTTGGTGTCGGGTCTTGGAATCAATTTCCACAAAAGCAAATTGATAGGGATTAATGTCACGCCTAATTTTTTGGAAGCGGCTTCGTTGTATCTCTCTTGCAAGATTGAAAGTAGTAACTTTTATTTTCTCGGCATACCTATTGGATTCAATCCTAGGAAGGAGGGGACTTGGAAACCACTCGTGGAAAAGATGAAATTTCGGTTGTTAGGGTGGAAAAATTGGTTTTTGAATCTAGGTGGAAGAATAACGCTATTGAAGTCTATCTTGAGTTCTTTAGCTATCTTTACCATGTCTTTTTACAAGATGCCGGCTAAAGTGGTGAGTGAATTAACTAAATTACAAAGCAATTTCTTATGGGGAGGGGTGAATGAGAATAGGAAAATTCATTGGGTGAGTTGGAGGGGTGTGACTTTGCCTTATTTAAAAGGGGGTTTAAATATCAAGGATATTAACGATTTCAATTTATCTCTTTTAAATAAGTGGAGATGGAGGATTGTTAATGGGGGGGAGGCTTTGTGGTTGGATGTTTTGAAGGCTCGTTACGGTGACCTTAATATGCAAATTTTCGGTGGTGGAGCTAATACCAAAAATCCTTTGTCTTCTCATTGGTGGCGCGACTTGTTAAAGGTTGGTAAAATATCTTCTTTTCTAAAAGATCCATTTATAGAGAGTTGTTGCTTTATTGTGGGTAATGGTTTTAACACACCTTTTTGGGAGGGGTGTTGGCTTAAAAATGTTTGTTTATCGGATGTTTTCCCGGAACTTTATGCTATCTCTTTGTTGAAATATGTGTCCGTAGCGGTGATGGGAGGGTGGAATGAGGGTTCTTGGAAATGGGGGGATTTGGGCATTTCGGAGGAAGTGGCGGTAGAGATGGGGTTAGTTTCTAAATTAGTGTCCTTACGGAATTTTTTAGAATCTTTTACGGGGTTTGTTTTGGAGAAAGACTCCGTGTGTTGGAATATTGAGACGGATAAATGCTTCACGGTTTCTTCTTGCTACAAACGGTACGAGTCCCGGCGAATCCCTTTCGGTCCTATTAATAAGAATGATGGAGCGTTGGAAAAAATTTGGAAGTTGGAAATTCCCTTCAAAATCAAAGCCTTTGCTTGGAGACTTTTTGTGAATAGACTTCCAACAAAAGATCTTCTAAAGGTTAGGGGTATTCATTTGACCGCTTCGAATTTATTTTGTGTTTTTTGTGGAGTACATTTGGAAGGTAGTAACCATATTTTCTTTGAGTGTAATGTAATTAAGCTTGTTTGGAAAGATATTGGTGAGTGGGTGGATTTCTCGGGATGGAAGGAGGAAGATTGCATTCCGCTTTTTATGGAATGGTATGCTTTGGGTAGGAGGAAAAATATTAAAGAAGGCAAATTGGGGGTGTTATGGTTGGCTACTTGTTGGACAATTTGGTTGACTAGAAATGATTTTTGTTTTAATCAAGAGGTTTGGAATGTAAATGATATGGTTTGGAAAATCAAGATTTTGGTGTGGAGATGGTCTTCCTTTGGTGAAATTACTTATTCCAATTGTAACTTTTACGATTTTTGTAAAGACCCGTTGTCTTTTTTATCGTGATTGTAATTGGTTTGTAATATCCCTTTTGTCGGACTAGTTCCGGTTTTGTGTATCAAGGTTGGAGAACCCTTAGTTCTCCCTTCAATATAATTCTTGCTTACACAAAAAAAAAAAAAAAATGATTTTGAAAATTAAATTTAAACAACTTAAACGTAACTAACTTTTTAGAAAATTAAAATAATACAATTGCAAATAACAAACAAATAAAAAAATCATATAAAATTGAGATTAATAAACAAGTAAAAAAATTATATAAATTAAATATAGAACTTAATTTAGAACACAAAAATTATATATTTAAAAACCACAGTGAAATATAAATAAAATTGATAAATATATAAAAGATTGATCGGGGCAAAAGAAATTGATAAATATACAAAAGATTTATTTTGCATATAAAAGATTGATTAGTGCAAAATAAATAATTGATAAATATTTAAAAAATTATTCTGCATATAAAAGATTGATTAGTGCAAAATAAATAATTGATAAACATATAAAAGATTTATTCTAGATATAAAGATTGATTTTTAGTATAATCAAATACTGGGAACCTCTTCTCTCAAAACAAAACAAAAGAGTTTGTTAAAGGATATTCTCTACGGATCTTGCATGAATTTGTTTCTGGTGAAAAATATGGGTAAGATAATTAATATCAATAATCAAAATATTTCGGTATAAATAAAAATTTAATAAAACAAACCCAATTGATTTTCCGTTCTTGCAATCCATCGAAGAGAACTTTTTCCAGTTTTCTTACGTTTCAAGCGCTTCATATGTTTCATTTAGATTTCCAATATCGTAAGAGAACTTATATAATGAACGTCCCTTAGGTTTCACACGGATAACTAATGGTGGATTCTTGAGCGTTGATAACCTTTATATGGACGACAAAGATTTGTTTAAGGCTGTTGAATGAAAAGAGTGAAATAAACACTTAACTATCATCTCAGTTTTCAATAAAACCGAGGGGTTAGAGTAAACTAATTTTTTTCTAAAAATAGTTACATTTTTTACCTAGAATATTAAAAATACATTGTATGAAACAAATCTACGCAGAATATTAAATTGTTTATCAAAAATATTAAAATTACAGCATGAGCAGGTTGCATATAATATTTATTACATACAATGTATTTTTAATATTATGGGCAAACAATGTAACCATTTTTGAAAAAAAAAACAATTATAAAAAGTACATTGTATGCAACAAATCTTCGCAGAATATCAAAATTGTTTACCAAGAATATAAAAAATGCAACATGTCCAGATCCGTACAAGGTGGTAGAGATCCGTCTTGAATGTCAGACTTGCCTTCACCAAGATTGTTGATGCATGATTGGAATGCATCCGACTTCTAATCAAGTGTGTGCATCATAAAAAGGAAAATGTTTTTTCGGCTCTTGCAATCAATCAGTAAAGACTTTTAGGAATAAATCTTAGTTGTTCAAAATCTTAAACAACAACACCATTGTTTGAGATGGATTTTAAAAGCTGAAAAAAATATTTTGTTCAAGGTAGAAGAATATTTTTTTTCAGTTTTGCAATCCATCTTAAAAAAATGATGTATTCGACGGTGGGGCGGCTACAAATAAGATAGTATTTTCTGAGTATTTTATCCCTCGGTTTATTAAAGAAACCGAAAGATTAATTCATTTACTTTATAGTTGTTAATAAATAAAAATATAAAGTACATTAGCTAGGATTCAAAGAATGTCCTGAATGGTATATCACCTCAGTGTTTATAAAAACCGAGGTAACAAGTTGTTTATATATATATATATATATATATATATATATATATATATATATATATATATATATATATATATATGTATGGCGCGCCTTGGAATAAAACCTCGATTTTTTTCGGAATGACGTGAAAGCTTCGTCATGAAAATCGTTATTTGTTGTAGTGCAAACTTAGATCTCCAGCATTGTGTTTTGATGAAAACAACTTTAAAGATCATGTGAATTATCCAAGGATGAGAAAAAGCTCCATATTAAAGCTCTACGGTAACAAGAATTATGTCACAAGCAACAATGTCCAGATAAACTTGGAATTTGGAAGATTAATCACTTCATTGAGGTATAAGTTACAATTTAGTCATGTAGTTTACCACAATGCTCAGAAACATCTTAACATTAAGTGGTTTTGAATCTAAACTATTTTAAGGTATTTTTCAGTTCAGCATCAGGTGTAATCAGTTACAACATATCGTTAAATGGTTACACTGACAAAAATTTAAATATTTTTAAAAACATCGGGTGTAATTGATTAACTAATGCATGTAACCGGTCAAACCTTCGAAAAATTCAAATTTTCACAACACGCTTCAGCTGTAACCGGTTACAATTATGTGTTAACCGATTACCACTAAAGTAGTGACACTTTTTGACATAAAATCTGATTCCAACAAATTTTAAAATGCATCTACCAATCATGACATTGTTTCATGATTTCATGTTTCTTCAAAAAGGTCTTATGCTGATATAAATACCAGTCATATCCGATTTTGACTCTTCACCTCTTTCATTACAATTCAAATTTAAACTTTCAAGTTCAATCAAGTGCCTTGATTCATAAATTTTGTGAAACTTTCTATATTCATTTTCAGTGCATCATTAAAGGTTTCATCATTTCATTTTTGGGCACTTGTGTAACATACTTGTGAATTGTTTACTTGAGAGAGAAGATTAATTCTCACTACTAGAAAAAATTTGTTAAGTCGGTTATAAATGACTTGTTAAGACGGTTCCGAGCCTGGCCTAAGAACTACCAACATAAGAAGTTTTGACTTCTTAAGTCAGATTTGGATCTGACTTAAGAAATACTTATTAGGTCTGTTAAACAGCGACCGACTTAATAAGTTTTGGATTTTAGAAATCAGTTCTGTCATTTGTATCTCACTTAAGAAGTTTCATTTTTAAATCGGTTATATTTAACCGATCTAACAAGTCATAATTTTTTTCCAATTTTTTTCTAATAACCCTTTTTTTTATGGGATATATACATTTTTTAAGACCAACAGCAACAACACATGAGCACATCTAGTCGACAAAATATTAATAATACAATATCATATAATTATTTTGTTTCATATATCTCACTCATACATCAAAATAAAATCATAGATGTAAAATTATTGTTATATCAAATTAAAACATCATTGTAAACTCAATAATGATAACACAAGTATTATAAAAAATATATAAGCAAGAGTAACTATTTCGGTGAAACAACAACCATGTATTCATCAAAATACAAGAAAAACAAGAAACCTTAAAGATTAACCAAAAAAGATCATATCATTGTCCGAACTACCAACTGTCAACATCCAACATGGAATTGCACCTAATTCATATCATTATCCGCACTTGCTTCAAAATGTTCCAATATCATGTTTGCACAACCCCAATTGAACAAAGTTTAAATAATAATTTTGTAATTATTTTTAACTTTCTAGTGACATGTTGAAAAAGTTTCAAAAGTGTTGATATAAGTTACATAATTCAAATCATGAAAACTATGAACATTCATTTCCTTAACAAAAAGATTATATAGTATTGAGAAAATGTAAATCCACGTCATTAAAGAGCGGTTACAATAAAATTCTAACCTTAGTAATGTTGAGAAGTGCAATTAGGCCAATGCATAGACTTTGGTGATTTTGTTTTAAGGACTGAATTGTTCTCAAAGAAATTGGTTGGTCTCAGCTCAAATCCACCACTCAACATTGGCATAACTGGAAAATCTTCTTGTGAAGGAACATGATGAAATCCCATTGTGTACCATAATACTATGTCCTTGTTCTCAATCTCTCTATCCCTACACATCCAATTCATAATGTTAAAACATAAACAATTCCTCACCTAAGACTCCAAACAACTAAAGTATCATCACGTCTGCTATGATTAACATATAATCCTCCAACCCATTTCTCACTTTTATTTTATGGTTGTCACCAAAATGTTATAATTAGTGAATGTATCTCTAATTTATGGATAATCATCACTTACCAAAAGTGGATGCACAACTGAGCTTGGAACCAAACAATACTCAATTGTGTTTCTTAGTTTTGTCAAGGTTAAGATAAGAAGTAATGAAATAGGCATTGTAAACACCAATGGTGTTATCAACTAGCAATGTACCATAAGTGTCTTCTTTGATCCTTGTTGGTGTATGTCCATGCCTTAACCTCTAATATCCCAGTAAGCCCAACCTATATTAAAATATAGTACATAGTTAGGATCAATTACTAATATGTTATAAAACATGTAGTGTATAAATTCATACCCAAGTTTAATGATACCACTTGTCTTAAACTCCCAATCAATGACATAATCATAGTTTTCCAAATTTGAAACAACTCTTACTACTAGACTTATATCTTACCTGACCTTAGTTGCCTGCCACAAACACATATTTATTCATCAACTGAAAAAGCAAAAATAAAATTTAGAGTGAATTTAAATAAAAAAAAGAAATCACCATTTTATTTGGGTTTCAAACTTCTTATAAAATTTAGATTTATGTATATACCTTCTTGTCCAGGATTGTTGGAAACAAGAAAGTGAAAAACAAAGGGTTCTTTTCTTTTTCTACTTTGTAAAATCATAAGGTAGTTTGCCTTAGTGATTTAGTTAGTAACTTGTGTATAGAGGATAGGATTTGACTTGTACAAGTCTCTAACAAATAGTGAAATCTCTTACATATTGTAAGAGTACTAGAGGTACTCTCAGACTGCGAGCGGAACAAGGCGGAAGAAGATGAAATATGGAAAGATGTTGTAAATGGCCCATTGTCCCTACAAGTGTAGTAAATGGGATGAAGATGATAAGAAAAAGGTCCTCGACGACAAGAAAGCAATTAGCTTACTTCAAGGAGAACTTAGTATGGATAAGTTCTTTTGTATTTCACAATGTACAACGGGAAAAACAAATATGGGATACATTAGTAGAAACTCAAGAAGGAACCATTGAAGTGAAAAAGATCAAGATTAAATACCTTGAGTCAAGAGTATGAGTAATTGAAAATGTTACCCAGAGAATCAATCCTTAACTTGCATAAAAGATTTGTACATTTGATAAATCGCTTGATAACACTTGTTAAGACTTTTAGTAATGATGAACTTAATCTTAAAGTGCTTAGATCTTTGACTAGGGAATGAAAACCAAAAGTAACAATGATATATGAAAATAAAAGTATATCCATTATCACTTCCTCAATGTTGTTTGAAAAACTTCAAGAACATGAGACATAACTTGGAGGACTAGAAAAACATGATACTCATGAGAAGAAATCCAAAAGTAACGCTTTAAAGGTTGATTCAAAAGAAGTAGAAAAAGAAGACGCTCCGGAAGAAGATGAGAACTTCACACTTCTCGTAAAAAGGTTAGGCAAATTTGTTGGTACTAATGATAATTCTAACTCTGTGAATTTTTTTTTTAAAGAAAGAAGCCTCTACATCAACACAAAAAGTCACTTGCTATAAATATGTGAAATAGGGACACATAAAGACGGATTGTCCAAAACTCACCAAGAAGAGTAATTTCAAAAAAAAAGGAAGGATTTAAAGCTCGGAAGAGCCTATATTGCATAGGATGATAATGAAGTAAGTTCATCATCCGATTCGAAAAGCGAAGAATGTGTAAATCTTGCATTGGTGGCATCACACCATTTTTATGATGAAGAAGAAGAGGTTAGTAATGAAATATCTTCTTATAATGATGATGCACAAAGTATAATAGATGAATTACTCAATGAGTGTAAAATTCTATATAAAACGGTGTCAACATAAAAAAAAATTCATCTCTTGAAGAAAAGATTGACACCGTGAAAAAATATTTTGAAGTTGAAAGACAAATTATTTTGATAAGGAAAAATAAAATTTTACATGCAAAGAGTATGATTCACTTTCCTTTTAAATTGTCCAATTGAAAAGAGTTCTTGAAAGATATGAAAAAAGGGAAAATTGGATTGGACAATGACCTAAGTCAACAAGGATATTCCAATGATAAAAATGAACTTGGTTATTCTAGACTTGATAAACCAAGTACTAGTAAAACTGTATTTGTCAAGGTAAGTAACCATTCCAACAAAGACAAAGTGAATAAAGCACAAAAAGTTCATCATCATCCTAAGAAGAGACTTTCTAAAAAGAGACCTTATGTTCCTAGATATAGAAGTAATTTTTTTCCTACATGTTTTTATTGTGGTATAATTGGTCACACACCTAATACTTACTATGTAAGAAACTTTAGTCTTGCAAGTGGGCATTATGTGTGGATCAAGAAAGGAACTAATTATGAAGGATACTAGGCACATTGGGTACCTAACAAAACCTAATTTCTTTTGTAGGATTGCTTGAAAACCATTATAAATTTATGGTATCTTGATAGTGGTTGCTCTAAACATATGACGAGAGATATGGTATCTCTAGTTCTAAATTCCAAGTGTTGTGTCATTTATGGGGACAAAAATAAAAGAAACATTCTTGGCATAGGCAAAGTTAGAACACCACCTTACATAACTATTGAAGGTGTAATTTATGTTGAAGGACTTGATAAGTGCCAAAATGTCGATGTTTTGAGTATGTAAATAGTGGCACTTATCGATACTTTTGTTAATACCGTTTGAGTAATTCCCCGTTTTGTGTATAAATACGTATACTTTGTGAATAGTTGTATTTTCATATACTTTTATACCATTTGATAGTTTTTTCTTTGTTTTTATAGGTATTCATGCTTATTGGAGCCTTGAGGAATAAAGTGTCAAAGGCACGGCTTCGATTTCGCAGTTTTGGTGAAAGCCCGCTTAGCCACCATCAAGCGAACTTCCAAAGACTCAAAATAAGGATGATCAAAATCATCAATTTGGTTTCCATTCATTCATTATTGGATAGAGCATTGAATAAGCTTTCCAACGCTTCGAACCGGGCGCAATTCGGAGTTACGGTTCTCGAGTTATGGCGAAAACAAAATCTGATTTTTAGCAGACTCCGCTAAGCGGACTCTGTTCCGCTCAGCGGACCTGCGGATTTTCAGACTTGTTAAAAGGGGCCAAAATCACATTTTTAGGTCATGGGTTGGGTATTTTTGAGTCCCAACACCATCAACTTCATTCTTAGATCAAAATTAGCTTAGAAAACAACTTCGGAGGTTGCATAAGGATGATCGGGGGTGGATTGAGCGTCGAACGGAGCTGACAAACCGGGAGATTTTCGGTTCATTTCTCTTCTTCTTTGTGTATTTCTCTTTGGTTGGGTTTTGTATATGATTTTACTTTGAACTCATGTATATTTGTTGATCATGGCGTTATATAAAACTTGCTTTACAAATCTGTGTTGATATTGTTCTAAATTTTTGCTCTGTGCTGGAGATTTGAGTTGCTTTAGAGATAAACTGCTTGAATCTTTATCTAGGATGATATTCTGTTGGTTCTAAACTCTAGAGATAGATTTAGAGCTAGCATTCACCGTTTGTATCTGTTCGTATTGCTTTCGTGTTTGAGCGGCGCGCGAGAGATCGCCGACGCGAGAATACGGATGTTCTCGTGACTTCGCGTTAGAGATAACCTTAGTTATGAGATGATCTCGTTTGTGCTCCAGAGATGGGCGCTTATGTGAGAGATACGTGATGACATAGATGAGTATCGTAGGTTGAGTATAACGGGTTGGTAAGTGTATGTTTGTGAAGAGTGGATATATTTACATTCCTGATAAGTTCTTTCTCTTCTAAGAATGTGTTTATTCTTACCTGTCTATATCTTTGTTTACTTTTTGCTCATTCAATCCCGAGCTCGAAACCGTAGAAACTGTTGAATGGCATCTCTCCATCTCTGAGGACGATAATTCCCGGATCAATATTTCCAAATCTTTCTTTTGTTGCTTGCCCTATACTGCATTCAACAGGACTAAAGCACAATCTTCTAAGCATAAGCCAACTTTGTGACAAAGGCTTCAAAATTAAATTCACCAAAGATGAATGATTGACTGAAGATGAAGCCACACATGAGGTAAAACTCAAAGGTAAAAGAATTAATAATATTTTTATGATGTCTTAAGATGATTTATATTTGAAAGTAAAACGTCTCTTGGTAAGCAACAATGACTCATGACTTTGTCTTAAAAGACTAGCCCATATTCATATGTAACATTTAAACAAACTAGCCAAACAAGATCTAGTTATTGGTTTACCAAAGATAGTTTGTCAAAGATAAATTATACGATAGATGTCAAAAGGGAAATTAAACCAAATCAAATTTCAAGCCAGTGAATATGGTATCAACAACAAGTTCACTTCAATCGTTGCACATGAACTTGTTTGGTCCATCAAGAACAAGAAGCTTAAGAGGTAATGTATATACCCTTGTTATTGTTGATGATTTTTTTAGATATTCGTGGACTTTGTTTCTTGTGTTGAAAAGTGATGCTTTCAAGGCATTTAAGAAGTATGCAAAGCAAGTACAAAATTAAAAACCACTAAAGATTTCTTCATTTAGAAGTGACCATGGTGGAGATTTCCAAAATGCATTGTTTGAAGAATTCGTGAAGAACATGGCATCTTCCACAACTTTTCAGCACCAAGGACTCCATAACCAAATGGAGTGAAAGAAAGAAAGAACCAATCTCTAGTAGAACTTCAAGAACAATGCTTAGTGACTCAAGTCTACCAAAATATTTTTGGGTGAATGCGGTTAGCACAACATGTTATATAAGTAATCAGGTTATAATAAGACCAATATTGAAAAAAGACTCCATATGAGCTTTTCAAAGGAAGAAATCCAAACATTATTAGCGCCTCAGTTTAGATATGTCACCATGGTGTATTGATGAGCCTTGGTGACTTTGGCGTTGTCATATGCGTTTTTTGTAATAGTTGTGGTATATCAAATTCAAATGCACGGGAAATGCAACTACATCTAATGGGCCTAGGAATGGTTATCCTAGAATGTCGTTGTACGCACATCCGCCTGGGATCACGAAAAAGAAGATGTACTTCACCCTTCTTCTATCTTCTGGTCCCAAGGTCATAGGAAGATGGACTTGTCCGCAAGGATGAGTGGAGAAATCATTCAAAACGGGTAGGCTTTGATCTTTGTTGAGTTTCATATCTAGTGGTTTTAGTCTATGTTTAACAAGGATTTCTAGGTAGCTCATATTACATGAGCTTCGATCACCCACCAGAAATCCCGAGAGAGAATGATTAGCTATGATAGCAATGATGATGATGATCAAAGGAAGATCTACCTTAGGCATTCCATCTATTTTTTTGTCTAGAAACCCTAAGATCGGTCTTCCATCTTCTTGCACTCCGCTAGCACAAGTGTCTTTAATGAGGCTGGCAGAAGAGGTTTGATTCGACCAGATGGTTCCTCTCCAACGATATCGATAGACAATACTAGGATAAAGTTTAGTTCAGGAGTCTTTGGAATCATATCCATTTAGTACGAATGTCGAATCTATGAAAATCTAGAATGGAAAGGTCTGGTAATGGAATTTCTTAGGAATCAAATGTCGATTCTCATAGACGTGCCATTGTTTCGTTGATGAACTAGATTTGAGGGAGCTTGTCCTGGTCATGGTGATGGTGATGGTGATGATGATGATGATGCTCGCAGCTATAATGTTATAATGGAGATGGATCTGCATGATTAATACTCCAACGCTTAAGATAATTAGTATTTAAGTTGGAGTAAATTTTGAAAAATAAAGGCGAAATACTCTTTTTAGTCCCGTAAGTTAACCTCGGGGTTCATTTTGGTCCCTTAACTTCAAAAAGTTTCAAATTGGTCCCTTAACTCTTTAAAAGGTGTCATTTTAGTCCTTTTTCTCATATTAGTGACGGAAAAACTCAAAAATCGGTCGCTATTATGCCAAAAAGGACTAAAATGACACCTTTTGAAGAGTTAAGGGACAAATATGAAACTTTTTGAAGTTAAGGGACCAAAATGAACCCCGAGGTTAACATACGGGACCAAAAAGGGTATTTTGCCAAAAATGAATCTTATACCATAAAAAAGGCCGATTAGTTATAAGATGAATAAAATTAGGCCTTCTTAATATTTTTTGGACCTTGCATCCTGTCTTGAACAATTATGTTTCTTTTAAATGAATATCAACAACTCGGAAAAAATATTTTTAAAATACTTTAGCAAAAGAAAATTATTTTCAATATTAAAAATTATTGTAAGGTCCACTTACTTGATTCTTGATATTACGATGTCTTACATTAAAAGTTAGTTGTTAAAAGATTTTCTTTTTAATATTTTTATTTTTTGTAAAAATGATTTATTTTTTTAAAAGAATAAAAAATTCCAAAAAATTATTTTTTATATTTATCCCTTTATACAATTATTTTTAGCTATTAAATTTCCAAAAACAATCTTTGAAATAAAAAAGTAATTATAAGTAGTTTTATGAAAATTATTTTAAAGAAATATCATTGAAAAACTAAATTTTTATTATATTAAAATATTTAATAAAAATATTTATGTTATTAAATACTAAAATAATTTTTTAATTTACAACAAATTATTTCAAATTAATTTAAATAAGGTTTCAAAAAAATCTTTTTTAAAAATACAAAAATAAAATCATATTTATTAATCAATAGAGTTAATTGGTATGGCTATCCAAATTACGTAAGCCAAAAACAAGAACATTGACTCCATATTTAATTGGTAATTTAATAGTAATTTACAATAGGTTTCTTTTTGCTTACGCCAACTAAAACCATAAATAATAATAATAAAATAATTAAAGTAAATGGCCTTAAAATAAATATTATACGTTTATGATTACATATACTTTCTTAAGGAGAGAAATTTTAGTTGCTATTTCTGTAATTGATCATATTGTAGTAGTAATTTACCATAGGTTTCTTGGTTGCTTCACACCTATACTAATTAATTCAATAAATAGTCAACAGAGAAATTTTAGTTGCTATTTCTGTAATTGATCATATAGTTGGATTTCTTTCTTGAACGTGACTTTTGGAGTTCCAACATCAATGGATTCTCAGGATATAGTTAGAAAGACAAATGATCAGCCTGAAGTCTCCTTGATGGCAGGTGAAAGTGCAAAATCGCTTAATCAAGCTTTTCTCAGTTTCTTTGAGTCTTTTATCGCAAGTGAAGTCGTCGGTGGAGGGTGAGTTTCAATGCCTTATTCACTTTTTTTCTTATTCTTTTTGGTTAACTAATTATGTTTCTTAGAGTTAAAGGATTTATTATATAAAGATTTTTCTTTTAGAATATTGATTGTTGTAGTGATCGCAGTAGCGATACTACGTTGAGCAATTGATTCAGTAGCTTTCGATGTTGTCATTTTTTATTTTATAGTTTTATCAGAGATTCAAATGGGAAAGAGATCAAATGTTTATCGAATTGAGGTGAAGAAACAATAGTTTTTCGTGGAATTTCGTGGGAATCAGATATCATATTCTCACGAATGACACTATTGTCCTTTTTAGGAACTAGAGACAGTTGATGACAAAATGATATAGGGCTCGAGTATGGTGAAGCGTGTTTCACATATGGTGGAGCGAGATGAACCTATTAGGTTTGCACTCTAGCACCTTAAGTCATTGAATGAAAGAGAAATAGTTTAAATGTGAGAATGAATAGAAAAAACTCAATCTTGCACGTGTAGTGCTTTATATAGTTCCAAGAAAAGCTTTAAGTTGGAGAATGCTTCCTTGCACTTGCTAGGGAGGCTAACATTTAATTAGTTATTGAACTTCCTTAACATTGGGTGGACGCCTCATGTTGATGATGGCTTGATATTTATCTGGATTTGCCTCTATCCATCTCCTACTTAGCATGAATCCCAAAACATTTCTTGCCTGCTTGCCAAATGATCACTTGGCCAAGTTTAAGCGCATGAAATACCTCCTGATAGATTCCAGAATATCCTTAAGGCCAGTAGCATGGATTTCCCCCTATGATGTCTTTACTATCATGTCACCAATATAGACTTTCCGGTTCCTCCATATCTTCATTGAGAACCCAACATCCATAAGTCTTTGGTATGCGGCACCTGTATTCTTTATCCCGAGGGCCATGTTAGTTGTAGTTGTCATGATCGGACATGAACATTGTTTGTTGGCACGTCCACGAGATCTATCTAAATCTGCTTGTAGCCAAAGTAGGCATCCATAAAACTCAGGGATTTGTAACATTAAGACCATTCAATTAGACTATGGATTCTGGCAGAAGATATGGATCCTTAGAGCAGGCAACATTTAGATCAGTGAAGTCAACACACATGTCCCATTTGTTTGACGCCTTTTTAACCAGGACTATATTTTCCATCCAAGATAAGTACTTAACTTTTGTGGTAAAACCAACTTTTGTCACCTTCTGAACCTCTTCATCAATGGCTGGCCTTTTCTCCTCGCCCACTTTGATCTTTCTATGTGAGGTTGGCTTCACTGTGGAATCAATGAAGAGGGCGATGGCAGACATCCTTGGTATCTATCCCTGACATGTTAGACGATGCCCTGGCGGACAATTCTATGTTTCTTCACAATAGGGAGGCCATTTTTTCCTCTTCAACACCAAACAGGGATGTGCCCACCTTGGTGACTTGGTGGTCCAAAGGTCCAATCTATAACTCCTTTAAGTCTTATGTGGGAGTAAGCATTTCATTTTTTGCTTCCAGTCTAAGATCCCAACTTTCGACTTATATTTCTTGCACGTTTGGCGGAGAATCGACGACTGCGTAATCTACTCCCTTCTTACCTTTAAACTATTATGATAAAATTCTTGGGCGATCTCTTTATCCCCCTAAACTACCCCAGCTTCCCCACAAAGCATCATATATTTAATGCATAAATTGACAGTGGATGAGATCGCCCCTAATAGGTTGAAGGCAAGTCGCATTGTAGGGGGATGAAGCGTCTACTATAAGATATTTCACCTTGACATATTTTGCACTAGCTTCTAACCCAGATGCTGCCTCGAGACTTATATGGCCATTCACCTATATTTGTTCGCTAGAAAGACCAAACAAAGAGCCTTGAAATGGTCAGATGTCCTTTGGGTCAAGCTGGAGTCCCATGAATGTGCTCCAGAATAAGATGTTAACTGAGCTTCTAGGGTTAACCGGCACCTGTTTTATATCCCAATTAGCGTATTGTACTATTATCACCACAGGATCTTTGTTGAGATGGAGGGTGCCAAAAGGGCCCTCGTTAGAGAAGGTGATTTTGGATTCTGACTCCTTCATGCGCCCTCTTTCATAATCAATTGGTATAACACTTTTCATCATTATTTTTCTAGCATATTTTCGGTGGGAAGAACTTGACTTTCCACCACTGGAAAATCCTCCGGCTATGGTGCAAAATACAATATTGGAACTTCTTTCCATCATCCTTTTAGAGAAGGTGGCAATATTGAGTGGTGAATGATAGTAGATGTGACCCATGTCAAATTTATCGGGCCCCGCGGTGTGCGCCAATTGTAATTACTAAAAGTTCCATGATTCACAACCCATAGTTTTGTAAGGTGTGACAAAAGGATTTAAAGTTGTTGTTGTGTAAGAGCAACCTCACGCAGGGATGGTGACAAACTCTGTATATTGGTGTTTGCTGAGAGAATTGAATGCCCCCTTCACAGCCTTATGGTTGAGATATTTATAGGAACCTCTTAGGAGCGTGGGAAATAGAGTCGTTATCTCCCCTATTATCATAGAGAACATGGATTTCTTCTTTGATTGTACTTCCCATACCATTACTGGGTAAGGAAAAGTTACGTTTATCTATGTGGGCGAGTGATGCAGACAATGGGTACCCGGTTTGATACATGGGCACATATTGTGAGGGACGGGCGACTATGAGCCCTATTTTGAACGATGGACGCACACTGTATCGTTTGTATGCCCTTGCTGAATCTTTTATTACCTTACCTGAATCCCTTGCAGATATACCGATACACATAGGTTGGAATGGTTCAAAGGTAACCACATGTGACTAGGTGCTTTCTTACTCAAAGGTTGCAGATTCGAATTTCTTGAATGTACCTTTTCATTCTTTTATTAGTTTTTAATCAATAACTAAAACATTCAAAACATATTCAACCATTAGTCCATTTACTTTCTCAATGTCAAATATGTACATTGACTATATTTTAAATTTAAATTTTTAAATCTATATTTTAGACACTATCCAACATATTATACACTAGGTAAAGGCTCATGATACCACTACACGTGGATCCAAGATGATCCACTTTAAATAGATCTCTGACTTAAGTGTAAATATTGTTTGATCAATATAGAAAAAAGGAAGGAATGAAGTGAGTAGAGGAGAAGTGAGTAGAACGATTGCCACACTCATAGTGGAAAAAAAAGTGTAGCACAAATGTGCCACAAGAATAAGGATGTTCTATCTTGATTAGAATTTAGAGTTGGTTCATTCAATAACTTAGAGAAACAAAATTAACTTCCAAATCAATCTATACTAGACATTCAAACTCATGCATTAACTAAAAGGAAAAAAAAAAGCATAAATATTTATTATAATTACCGACAATTTTGAGGAACATCACCCTATAAATTCTAGTAAGAAAGTTAAATCCCAAATCACACACTAGAAAATAAAGAACATTATATAACTTCAATATTAAACAATCTAAACTTTCAACAAAACAAATATTACAAAAAAAAAATATATTAACATGAATTTTTTTCATATCAAATTTTGTGTGGAGTCTAAATGTTGGCCCTCATTATTTTCTACCTGTGCTAGATTTTCTTAGTTTTTTTTTTTTTCTTTTTCTTTTGATTCTTCAAAAATAGATCCATGAGAATTGGCAAGTTCATTTCATGCATTCTATCTACTAGTAAACACTTCTTGAAGAAAAATATTTGTGAGATCATCGAGGAAAATTCATCCTCTACAATAGATGAAGAAGAGTTTTATGATGCTGAAGAAAATTGTCCAATATATGATGACAAGCATGTCGTAGAAATCAAAGTAGTGGATGGTGATGATAATACACTCTTGAGAAACCTAAAACAGAAACATAAGGAGACTATTGAAGACAAATATTCTACTCAATTGAAACATGAGTCCTATTGTTCTATTTGTATGGAAGCTAAACCAATTAAAGAAATGTTCAAAAATCAAAATTGTTCACACTCTTTTTGTGAAGATTGTATTAGAAGATATCTAGCTACAAAAATTCAAGACAATACATCAAGGGTAAATTGTCCTGAACCTAGCTGCAAAGGAACCTTAGAGGCTTATCATTGTATTTCAATTATACCAAAGGAGGTGTTTGATAGATGGGAAAATGCACTTTGTGAGAATTCGGTATTAGAATCACAAAAAATTTATTGCCCTTTTAAAGATTGTTCAACAATGTTGGTGAATGATGCAAAGGAAGTTGTGACAGCTTCAGAATGTCCACATTGTCATCGATTATTTTGCGCACAATGTAGGGTTTCGTGGCATGTAGGAGTTGACTGTAAAGAGTTTCATAATTTGAAAAATAGTGAGCAAGGGAGTGAAGATTTATTGGCGATGAAACTTGCAAGGAAAAAGAATTGGAAAAGATGTCCAAAATGCAACTACTATGTGGAAAAAGTTCATGGATGTACTCACATTATATGCAGGTATAAACACTTCTCTTTTGTTTGTCTTTTTTTTTTTAATTTCTTCTAAAATATTTTTATAGTTAGAAAATAATTTTTTGTTAATATTAGAGTATAATATATTGTTATTTAGCATTTTGTTTTGGGGTTCTTGATTAATTGTTGTTATTCAAAACTTATTTTCAGGTGTCATCATCAATTTTGCTATGGATGTGGAGGCACTTGGACAGGAGGGTCTCATTATAAATGTAGAGTTCGAAAAAAATATGCATTATTGCCTTGTTTGATTTGATTCCCTTTTAATATTTGTTTTTGTAAAATAAATGTCTGTATATTTTAGTTTTGGAAACTAAATCAAAATAATTTAAAGTAGTTTTAGTTATAAATTTCTTATATTGTTTTTCTAAAAGGCACACAATATGAATTGTTTTATTAATGAGAACTTATGTGATTATAACTTTTTTTTTTTATGTTTATAATTTCCATTTTAGCCCCTCACAAAAACTGTAGAGGTCAGATTAGTCACTGAGAAAAAAAGTTCATATTAAATCTCTTACAAAATTTAATCGAATCATGTTAGTCCCTTTACTAATATTTTTTTCAAACTGTTTTTTTTTTACTTTTGAACCGTGACTGAACCACCAGTGAAGATCAATTTTAGTCTCTCACAAAAAAGGAAGAGTCTAAATTAGTCCCTGAGAAAAAAAGTCTTTTTCTAATCCCTTACAAAATTTAACTGAGTCATGTTAGTCCATTTTTTAATATTTTTTTTGTATTTTTAAATTATGACTGGACTTGACAAGATAGATCTGCTTTCAAAAATTAAGTACGGGTTAGAGGTTGAGTTCTTTTGCACATATCTTTAGAGTCTAAGTTTCCACCAGAAGATGGGTTCCTTAGATGTGAGATATTAAAATCTTATCATTAAGAATTTGAGTCATCATATTATGATATTTCATAATCTGAGTCTCAAGCTTCTCTTTATATGTTCTTATCAGAGTCAGAGTCCAGTAAATTCTTTGACTAATGATCCTGCACACTTGAACATATGTTAGTGTACCTAATTGTTCATTAAATACTTTGTTATCATTAAAACCTAAGTGATATGGTATAAACTAATTTTCTTCCAACATACCATGTGTATTATTTTCGCCCCAAGTATTATTTACAAAAGCAAGAAATTATCCTAAATCACCTTAGTAACAAAACTAAACCTTCCTAAAGGATCATTAACAACTAAAACAATAACGACACTTAATACACAAGAATACATAACAACAAAAACCATAGTCACCTACCCATAAGTCTGATAATAAATCAAACAAAGAAAAGAACGTCGTGGTATCACGATGATTTATGTACAATCCCTTCATAAATAATTTCAATTCAACAATCGTAAAATAGGAGTCCAGTCATAATTTTAAAAAAAATCGATTTGAAAAAATAATAAAAGAGGGAATAACGTGGGTTGATTAGATTTTGTAAGGGATTAAATATAGACCTTTTTTTCTTATGGACTAATTTGGACTCTTCCTTTTTTGTGAGAGACTAAAATGAGTCTTTATTAGCAGTCCAGTCACAGTTTAAAAGTAAGAAAAAATCGATTTTAAAAAAATGTTATTAGAATGACTAACATGACTCCGTTAAATTTTGTAAGAAATTTAATAGGGATTTTTTCTCAGTGACTAATCTGACCTCTACAGTTTTTGTGAGGGACTAAAATGGAACTTCACTCTTATAATTATTACATGTTGAGTCCAATTATAAAAATATGTTTTTTTTTATGAGAAAGCTATTTCATTAAATGGCTACTAACGGGCTAGGAGAAACAGAATTATAAAGAGAAGGCATTCCAACCCAAATTCTTAAACCTAACCGTTTATCCAAACCAACAAGGTTTTGAACATCACCATTTAAATTCATAGTATACCTAAAAAATCACGTGTGTTCCTATTATATAATAGGGTGGTTATAACGGTACGTTGATCTCTTGATGTGAGATGCGGAAATCCATTAAATTGATCATGGCTTGAAAACACCTCCATTTTGATTATGATAGCTAGTGGTGGAAAACGGGCCGCTCGCCCCGTTTCGCCTTAAACCCGCCAAAAAAGAATGGGGCGGATAAGTCCGCCAAATCGAAATAGCCCTAAAAATCATATCAATTCGGCCAAAATGGCGGGTTGCCCGCCTATTTTTTTATTGTTTAATAGATTAATAGATTTTTTTACCTTTTAATTAAAATTTATATTTTAGAACAATATTTTTAAAGCATCCTTCTAACAAATTTTATTAAAAAAATGTGTTGCGATGGATGGGTTGTGTAGCTCTCTAAGCTAGGCATACGGGGCGGGTCGGGGACGGTTTTTACCTCCCCCAAACCCAAACCCGAACCCCCAATGAATCCCTGTTACCCGCCCCAAACCCAAACGGGGATGGGGAATTAAAACCCAAACCCGTCTTTAACGGGTTCGGGTTGAGTTCGGGTATCCTCGCCCCACCACCATGTATTTCGTAAAATCAATTTTTTTAATAAAAATATTTACTTTTTCAAAAATCAAATTACATTATAAATAACAAAATAAAACAATCTCAAAAAATTTCATACATATATTTCAAATATTTAAAATAATAAATACAAATCAAATTATTAAAACATTAGCCACATATTTAATAATATAAATTATGAAATATAAATAATAATGTACATATTGAAATAAACGGGGCGGGTTCGGGGTGGGTACTAGTGTCCCCATTACCCGACCCATCCCCATGTTTTCTAATCGGGGAAAACCCAAACCCGAACCCAAACCCAGTCAAAGCGGATTTTCCCCGTCAACTTCGGGGTGGGTTCGGATGGATACCCGTGGGTCTGAGTTTTATTGCCATGTCTACTCTAAGCCGTAATTTCTGAACCTTCGGACTGGCCTAGAACAATTTTTTTGTAATTTTTATGTATCATCACCTAAGAAATTTTAATGAAATCACTTAGAAACTTAAATGAAAGTCTCCTTCTATAAAATTATTTTAAAAATACCGTAGCTGAAGAAAATTATTTTCAGCATTTAAAAATTAATGTAGGGCCCACTTAATTTATTCTTGATAGTCTTCTGTCTTGACCTTAAAAGTCTACTGTTATAAGTTTCTTTTAAATAATCTTAATTTTCTGTTATAATTTTTAAATAATGATTTATTTCTTGAGAAACATCAAATAAAAAATTCAGTAAAATGAATTTTATAAAAAACTATTTTATATATTTATCCCTTTATACAATTACTTTTATCTAATAAATTTCCAAAAAACCTTTGAAATAAAAAGTCATTTTAAGTAGTTTTCTAAAAAATACTTTTAAGAAATATCATTTTAAATTAATTTTAAGTAGTTTATGAAAGTTATTTTAAGTAGTTTTATAAAATTTACTTTAAGTATTTTTTATTATATTAAAATATTTAATAAAAAATATTTAAGTTATTAAATATTAAAATTATTTTTTAATTTATAACAAATTATTTGAATTAACTTTAAAAAAAATCGATTTTTTTTTAAATACAAAATTTAAATCATATTTGTTAATGAATAGAGTTTATTATTTTATCCAAATTACGTAAGCTAAAAACAAGAACATTGACCCCATATTTTAATTGGTAATTTAATAGTAATTTACCTTAGGTTTCTTGGTTGCTTCACACCAACTAAAACAATAAATAATCAACAGAGAAATTTTAGTTGCTATTTCTGTAATTGATCATATTGTTGAATTTCTTTCTTGAACGTGACTTTTGGAGTTCCAGCATCAATGGATTCTCAAGATATAGATAGAAAGACAAATGATCAGCCTGTCGTCGGTGGAGTGTGAGTTTCATTTGTCTTTTTCATTTTTGGTTCTTCTTTCCTTCTTTTTGGTTTTCAAAACTAATTATGTTTCTTAGATATAAGAGGATTTATTATATAAAGATTTTTCTTTTAGAATTTGTTTTGAATGGAGATGGTAAAATGAAGATAAAAACAATTAAAAAGAAGAATAAACAAGGTGGAAAGTTGAAAGAACAATCAACAGATTCATGGTCAATAGTAAGATGATGTGGATTAATCTCAATAATGAAATTGTTCTTTATTAAGATCTAGAGTCGGCTAATCAGAAACTTTATGGAGTAAAAATAACTCAATTTAATTTAAGATTGAATAATATAAACTCATGTGTTAACTAAAATGTAAAATGATCACAATATTGTTACTTATACTCACACCTATAAGGGTCATGGCCCCGACATAATAAGATTAAATAACAAATAAATATTCACAATTACACACTAAGCAAAAGAAAGAAATGTTGCGTTAAGGAACAAATGATAGTTGATGATAGAGTGAGATAGGGTTCAGGTGCAATGTAATATGCTTTCGATGCGGTAAAACGGAGTGGATCTATAATGTTAGTGCTTTAACATTAAGTCAGTGAATGAATGAGAAGTAGTTTAGGCGTAATATCGAATAGAAAAACTTAGATTTGACGCATGTAAGACTTTATATAGTTTAGGCGGTTATAACAACTTCCACTTAATTTGAAGCTTTGCCTTCACTAGGTTTTTTCCGGAAGATAGTGATGGAGGATTTGAAGGAAGCAATTACAACTGAGAGTGGTAGGGTAGCTGGTAGCTTCGCCCCCTATGAAGGTTGTTGGGGGGGGGGGGGGTTTCTTTTCCTGCTTTACCCTTGATGAATCCCACTATTGTAGAAAATTCCAAGCAAGAACGCAAGGCCTGAACTTATATAAGAGCTCATCTTGCACATTTGATTGTGACCCAACAAATAGTGAAGTAAGGTGATGGATGGAATCTCAATCTTATGCTTATACTTATGGTAGTTCTTTTTAGTGTTTTGGCAGTAATTCTAAGATGGACAACTTTCTCAAGAACCCGGAACATGACGAAAGACAATTCACCTATGCGGGTAGACCAAGAAATAGTAGATGTTATAGCCGTCTTTGTTGGTAAGGGTGGTCTAGATCATAATTTCATTTAGGCGCGTTCCTCCTATATTTGGGGAATAATTTCCCCCGAAGGAAACATAAGGGTGTGTAGCAAGTATAATGAGTGTGTTATTCCTCTTCATGAATGTTTATTTTTATTGATATGTTTCCACACTCCTTTTAAATACTTTAAGGTTGGCATTTGAATCAATTGGGGATTCCCCTTCATAACTTCATCTAGTGAATTGGGCTTATTTCAAAGTTTTCCAGTAATGGTGTATATACAAGAAAAGCACACCTTTTGCACCTTTTTAATGTCCAACGTACTTCTATTGACTCAGCATGGGGTCAAGGCTTTGTCTCAATTACGTAGGGCCGGGAGATGTTTGAGATCTACTCCGATAGCATGAAGAATTTAAAATATCGACACTACCTACTTACTCATCTTACTGAGGTGGGACACGCGAGTATATGTGATTTTCAATATGTGATTTTCAATATGTTTAGATATGTTTATAAAATTTTGGCATCATACCTCTACCTTTGGGAAGACTTACCAATGAGGAGACCTATTTGAAGAGGAAGCTGGTGGCCTTCTAGGAAAGTTTGGGATTCGTCGACGGGGTTGTGCCTTCTAGGTAAGAGTCAAAGAAATAAAAGAAGTGATATGTAGGAACGCGATTGCTAATCGAAGCTATCACTAGAGAGGAGAGACATGTCACATTTGGCGAGTAGCGTATGTGTTTTTGGCATTCTTTAATAATTTCTCTAACCCACACGACCTCTTGTTTATAAATAAGATGAGCTATCACAAGATGATGCTTCAAATGAACAATACATATAAGGTCACCCACTCACATGCATAAGCCACTCATATGTTTCCTACAAGAAGAGTTCTAACTACAAGATCCCCAATTGATCTGGATCCTTCCAACCTTTTTATCCTGACTAGGATAAGTGAGCAAGGTTCTCCCTCTGATAATGGGGGTTCCTTACATTTTCCTTCACACATGATCGACGTTATTTCTTCCCAGGGTTATTACGCTGAAAGTTTCCTTGGGAGAGGGAAGACCATCAAAAGACCTCAGACAGGTGTGCAAGACTTGGGAAGATATGGTCTCGGTGGATACTCAACCTCGACCCTATGCGCATTTCAGTTGCTACTTCTTGCCTTCTCTATTCCCCGAATGACTAGGGAGCTTTAATCTTTTTATTTTTGAAGAGGATTATGCTTATTTCTAGAGCAACACTAAAGTTGTTTGTAAAAAGGAGCTTGAAGAAATGGCGCATCAAATGCGTCGGGCATCACCTTTCCTAGAACTTGGTGCCACTAGAAGAGGAGACAACTTATTTTTTAAACATCTTCAAAGAGAGAAAAGAAGCATTTTCCAGGGAGGGTTGGTGATCTTATTATTAAGCGAAACATACTTTAGAAGGAGCTCACAAGGACAAATTTTTTATTGACAGAGATGTGGAATAAGTTCTTTCGAGTATCCTCATTTATCAGCTTAAAGGGTGCAGTCATTGGTTATAGAGATAAAGAAGAAGGATGATTCCCTAACATCTTCTCAAATGACATTATCCAAAACTGATGCTTCCCTTGCTGAATTGATACAAGCATTGAATTCCACCGACAAAATGGTAAAATAGTTTGAGTTTTTTTAATGAAGCTTATGAGGGTTTGAAGAAGGCTCAAGATGACTTTCAGGAGATGTGTCTTGATATTTTTGACTTGTCCAAGAATTATGTGATGTCGGTGGAAGACATTCACTCCGATCTAAAGGTTTCCTTTTAAAATGCATTGAGGTATGTGGAATTTTTCATCTCGGGGATGCAAATATCAAGGTATAAAATCCGTCATTACTTCCTTTATTTCATTAGTATTTATTTATTTTCTTACCATTTCCTCTACCTCTTACATGTGTTTCCTTGAGTCCTGATCACCACTATTTTGTGGTTTCTTGTCATTATCCATGTGGCTTTTTTGTGGGATTTTGATCCCTTTAATAGTACACCTATGTATAGTGTTAATTTCAACACCCCTTAGTCGTGTATATCCTTTATGTACATAAAGAATAAAATTTGGTGAAAATTTTATTTATTGCCTCATGAGAGATGTTACATAGTGATGTAGAACAATTTTTTTACGTGTGGAATAAAGATAATTTACATACTGACTATGTCATTACATATTGGTATATAGGAATATTAATGCGGTGTACCATGGTTAGGGGTGAGAATAGGCCGAGCCGAATTAGGCTTTGCCAAGCCTAAGCCTGGTCTGTTAAAAAAATATAAGCTTAAGTCTGGACTATAGTCTATCATAGGTTTATTTTTAGGCCCGAGCCTAGTTTTTTCGAAGCCATGATTGAACATTTTTAAATAAGAAAGTCAACTAATGTTAAATAGATTAACAAATTAAATGATTAATAACACTAAATGTTTGTTTTCATTTACTCATTCGAGTTTACCTATTAGCATAACTTTTGTGTAACAATTTGTTTGAGAGAACTTATTAAAAAAGTTATGACAACAACTTATGACATTGTTCATAAGATTTTTTCAATTTATTTTCATAAGTTCTTTAAGATATTTTAATGTCTCGTGGCCTAGCCTTTTAAGCTAAATACAATACAATAACAAAGCTATTCATGTTTACTTAAATATGCTGGTCTGATAGGTTTAAAGGCTTTTTTTATGTCTCGTGGCCTAGCCTTTTAAGCTAAATAGGCTTATAAAAAAGCCTAAACCTTTTCTATTAAGAAATCATGGCCTTGCATGTGCCCGTGTAGGGTAAGATGTAGGCCCCTGTTAGTCGGCATGGCTTATTCCCACCTCTAATCATGGTTGGCTTTCGCATTCCTTCGCAATTGTCTCTTGCAATTATCAATTTAGAATGGTTTTATCCATACTTGGATGGAACACTAGTCTTTTCCTTCAGTCGCTGGTCACCAACTCTCCCAATTACTTGTTGAGGGAGGCAATGTTGAACTCCCTTGAGTTCTCTTCACCTTTTTTACGCATGTCACGTTGCAAGGCTTTAAATATCCTCTAGGCTAGGGAAAAATAAACACATATTGTCACTGGTTTATCATGGACATTATGATTTACATCTTTAGGTGGACTAGGGAGGCCACCATACTCAATGTCAATACAAATAGTTTGCCTAGGATGCATTTATGTACGTTCTTAAATGGGACTACCAAAAATTGCATTTCAAACATCCTGGTGTCCATTCCTTATTCAAATGTGACCATTAGTTTGATGTGCCCAAGGGCGGGTAATTCAGTCGTTGAAGGCCTGCAGGTCGGATACCTCGTGTTGTGATAATTTTTCCCATTTTTTATTATTAGCTTCTTGAAAGCTCTGCGTACTTGATGTCACATGAGCCTCTTTCCCCCGTTTATGGGGATCCTATATACATCAAACTTATCCATAGTCTTCGTTATTACCGATGGAAAGATTATGTTTGGGATTTCGCCCATATGTTTTCTATTAGGAAACCCATGAATAAGTCTATATGGTTTCTCTTCAAAATATTCGTGTCCTTTTATATTTACCGCCATTATCTTGGTGATTCTTCTTTTAATGGTGCCATTAGACATGTCTCTTAGCCTATAAAAACCTCTAGTAATGGACGCGATGTACTGTCATTTTTCGTTTTCATTGTTTTTCTTCTTCTTCTTCTTCTTCGTCTTCTTCTTTTTCAGTGTTACTATCCTTTTCTTCATGGCCTAATTATCGCCTTTATGGTTTTCTTAGGAGATCTATTTTCCCACGAAAGGATAATTTCTTTCTTTATTCTATGATCAACTTTTTTTGGATTAACCTCTTAGGTGTATTGGGTGAGTCTCCCCTTCTTGATTAGCTATTTGATTGTGTTCTTCAAATGGAATAATTCATCAGTGTTATGACCATGGCTCTTATAGAAAATACAAAATCTCTTTTTGACGATCATGGTAAACTCTGTTACCAGATAGAGGTTTCTTATTTCAATTTACTTGAAGTGGGTATTTGCACATTCTTACAAAATTTTCTCCCTTGAAGTGTTAATGGGAGTATTTGATGAGAACTTGGCTCGAGGTCCCCCATCTCTATCGTCTCTGCAACGTTTGTTATCTCTCTTTTATCTCTAATGTTTCCTAGGTTTCCTGCTCCATGAATTTCCTCTACCTCTTTGGCCAGGAGTTCTTATTCATAATTGAAGTAGGTTTGGGCTGTAGTTAAGAGATCATTTCAATTACAGGCTCCTTCGAGCCTTAACTTCTTGTGGAACATGCAGTTTGATCTCAACCCCTTTTAGTTAATCCTTCATTTGTTTCCCCTACTTCTATCGCTACTTTGCCACTAGAGAGGTGAATTAAGCAGTAAAAGAGTCACGTAGTTCCTTCCAGGAGTTTATTCCACCACCATGTATGTCTTGAACCATGTCATTACAAACTATTTGCCTATGGGTGGACAATAGAAATAAACTTCGTATGCATTCCTATGTCGTGACCAAAATCGACCATGGTGGAGCTGGAAAACTGAGTACTAGTTTTAAAAATTTAAACCCCTACCAAACTAAACCTACACATGATCTATTGTGATTAGAACAAATGAATCCTTTATGATGTGATCCTAGAGACAACCTCAACCTATATCCATTTCGTGAAATAATCCACTCCTACAATGGGAACTTCTGCTGGCGCCAGCGAAAAATGAAGCAAGATGTCTACACGCCATTGATAAAATGTTCAAGGTGCCATGATGAAATGAAGGATCTCAGTTGGAACATGACATAAATTGGCATGCTTCTTGAAGTTGTCACATTTTCTCATATATGTTCCACTGTCCTTCATCGGAGTGAGTTAGTTCTCTCCTGCCTATGCGACTGCCACACGTCCCTTGTTAGACCTCTATATGGACCAAAACAACTTCATTCTCTCCTAGGAATCTTAGCATGGGAGAAAATCTTCCCGTTTTGTAAAGTTTTTCAAAGATCATTGTATATTTGGTTGCATGCTTTCAAATCTTTTTCACTTCTATCTTGTTTGATGAGAATTCATCATACTGTAGATAATGCATTATGAGCACCATCCAACTAATGCTCTGGGCGACTGCAAAAGTGTTACTTTCCTCCTTCTCGGTACTAGAGGCGGAGAAGGTCTCTTGAATTAGAGTGTGATTTTGTACTTCTGTTTTTATGTTCGTAAGCTTTAAGAGGAGGTTAGTGTAATTGATGGGCACATACGTTATTTCAAAATTTTTGAAACGTTCATATAAATCACATATTTTTTTCATGTATTTGATAAATTGGGGGATCCTTTGTCTGATATTCTCCAGCGACTTAATTTGCCACCATTTATGAGTTGATTATGGATTTGAGACTTGAAGTGCCCATATCAAGGTGGAGATCCATGCTAGTGATGAGGGCTTCATATTCAGCTTGGTTTTTGTAGGCTTTAACCTCAAACTTTAAAGATGCTCTATCAGGAGGTCGTTTGGTCCTTCTAGCCCTATTCCAATTCCATTTCCTTTCAGGATTTAGGTATCGTCCATAGATAGTATCCATCTAGAGGAGGTCTCCTTACCTATTAGCGAGCTGAACTCTGAGTATTGATTTGATATCATACTTAGATTACTCAACTTCCTCGATCACCATCCTTCCCGCGAAATATGGCTTCAAGAGAACTTGTCGAATTGGGTAGTTGATTTTCTCCAGTATCAAGTTCCTCTAAAAGTAGGGTTTGAGTTTCCTTGCAATTATGACGACTTCAGAGGCAAACTTCTCAATCTTCTAGTACCTGAGCTTAGTGCCCTTGAACACATTGCTTACGAAATACACAGGTTATTCAATTTTATATCTCTCTTGTATTGTGTCGAGACGCGAAAAATACTCGAGTGCGCAAACGCTCGAATCACAATAAAGTCGTCACCGAAATTTATTTTTAAAAGGCAAAACGTCGATGAAATCCTAACAGAAACCAAATTTCGATTATGTGTGGGGAAGATATTAGAATAAAAATGTTCTTGATTAGAATTTAGAGTTGGTTCATTCAATGACTTCCAATTCAATTTATGACTAACCATTCAAACTCATGCATTAACTAAAATGAAAAAAAAAACATATACATTTGTTAATAATACATACATTTTTGAGGAATATGACACATCGCCCTATAAGTCATAATAAAAAAAGTAAAAGCCCACAATCCCACACTATAAAATAAAAAACATTATACAATTTAAATATAAAGAGTAATGATATTCTTACATTCAACATTTACACCAATACTTACACCAAACACTATTTACCGTATTTATACGGTGAATAGTGTTTTTTAAAATAAAATAATAATTTTTATTTTTATTTTTAAAATTAAAGACGACACTGTTCATGTACGGATGTGCATTAATCAACTTCATTACTATATTAATCAAGTTTTTACACTGCATTAACCAAGTTTGATGACTGCTAAAAATTATTTTTAATACCTGGATATTGCATTAACCAACTTCATTACTGCATTAACCAAGTTCTTACATTGCATTAACCAAATTTGATGACTACGGTAAAGTACTGTTCATGGGTGTAAGAATAGCATTACTCAAATTTGATTAATGCAGTGTAAAAACTTGGTTAATGCAGTAATGAAGTTGGTTAATGCAACATCCAGGTATTAAAAATAATTTTTAGCAGTCACCAAACTTGGTTAATGCAGTGTAAAAACTTAGTTAATGCAGTAATGAAGTTGGTTAATGCAACATCCAGGTATTAAAAATAATTTTTAGTAGTCATCAAATTTGATTAATGCAGTGTAAAAACTTGATTAATGCAGTAATGGAGTTGGTTAATGCACGTCCGTACATGAACAATTTCGTCCGTAATTTTAAAAATAAAAAATAAATATTATTATTTTATTTTAAAAAACACTGTTCACCGTATAAATACGATGAACAGTGTTTGGTGTAAGTATTGGTGTAAATGTTGGGCGTAAGAATAACATTACTCAAATATAAAATAGTCTAAACTTCTAACTAAACAATTACTGCAAACAAAAAATATTAAACAGAATTTTTTTTCTTCGTATCAAATTTTATGTGGAGTCTAGTTGTAGGTCCTCATTATTTTTTGTCTAAGCTATATTTTTTTGTTTTCATTTTCTTTTTATTCTTAAAAAATAAATCCATGAGTAACGACAAATTCATTTCATCTACTAGTAAACAATTCTTGAAGAAAAATATTTGGGAGATCGTCCAGGGAAATTCATCCTCTATGATAGATGAAGACAAGTTTTATGATGCTGAAGAAAATTTTCCAATAATTGATGACAAGTATGTCGTTGAAATCCAAGTAATGGATAGTGAGGATATCACACCCTTGAGAAACCTCAAACAGAAACAAAAGGAGACTATTGAAGAAAAATATTCTATTCAATTGAAACAATTCTATTGTTCTATTTGTATGGAAGCTAAACCAATCAAAGAAATGTTCAAAAATCCAAATTGTTCACACTCCTTCTGTGAGGATTGTATTGGTAAATACCTAGCTGCAAAAATTCAAGAGAATATATCAAGGGTAAACTGTCCTGAACCAAATTGCAAAGGAACTTTAGAGGCTTATTATTGCAGTTCAATTATACCAAAGGATGCATTTGATAGATGGGACAATGCACTTTGTGAGAATTCAGTATTAGAATCACAAAAATTTTATTGTCCTTTTAAGGATTGTTCAGCAATGTTGGTAAATGATGCAAAGGAAGTTGTGACGACTTCAGAATGTCCACATTGTCATAGATTATTTTGCGCACAGTGTAGGGTTTCGTGGCATGCAGGAGTTAGTTGCAGAAAGTTTCAAAGTTTGAAAAACAATGAACGAGGAGGGAAGGAAGATTTATTGGCGATGAATCTTGCAAATAGAAAGAAATGGAAAAGATGTCCAAAATGCAACTATTATGTAGAAAAAGTTCATGGATGCACTCAGATTACATGCAGGTATGAATACTTTCTCTTTTGTTTATAACTCTATTTTTTTATTTAATTGCTTCTAAAATATTTTGTATTGCTAGAAAATAAATTTTGTTGTTAATATTAGAGTATAACATATGTATGTGTAAATCTATTTTAATTATAAACAATTATATTTATGGGTGATCACTACAAAATTTGGATTTTACAATCTAACTATTGTCAACCATTCAAGAAGTGTTTTGTTGAAAATTATATAAAAAGCTTTTTAGGTCACTCTATATTGAAAAGAAAATATTATTTAACATTTTGCATTGGGGTTCTTGATTAATTGTTGTTATTTTGTCTTTTAAATCAAAACTATTTTTAGGTGTGGTCATCAATTTTGCTATGGTTGTGGATGCACTTGGACAGGAGGATCCCATTATAAATGTAAAGCTTGATAAAAAAAATTGTAGGACGAGTGAAAATTGATGTCTATGGCCTTGTTTGTTTTGATTCTCTTTTAAATTTGTGTTTGTAAAATAGTGGTATATTTTAATTTTGGGAACTGAAGCAAAACATTCCAAGTAGTTTTTTAGTTATGAATTAATGTGGTTGATTTAAAAAAATTAAGGCAGATAATTTGAATTTTTTATTGATGATAACTTAAGTGATTATGACCTTTTTCTATGTTCATAATCATTAAAACATGTTAAGTGCAATTGAAAAAAAGTTAAATGTATACTCAACAAATACTATTAGCGTGTGATTTTTTGTTTGGACTCGAATTAGCTTGTGACATGCTCTCTTCCTATGTTAAGTGATAAATGAAGACTAAATTCAAATATTAATCCATTCAAATTCAACTTAATTTTGTTTTAAAAAATTTAAATTAAAATATAAAGGTATTTGTACATACCAAAAATACTTAAGTCGATTTATAAGCTCGAAATTTGAGATTGGAACTATAGCGAATAGGCCGATGCATGTCATGAAATCAAGTTGGCCTGAACATCACCCTTGTCAGGGGACGGCATGCAAGTCAGAGTGATCTACAGAGCACCACGTCAGCCACCCTTGCTAATCTTAGTCGGCTTGACGGTTACGAAAACGTGAAGAGACTCCTGGGACCGTTATGCAAAGCGTTACGCTTCATAAAAGCGACGATAGGGGTTAAGATTTCCACCATTATTAGGGATATCCAAGGGTCACTTCTTAATGAGGTCAGATAACCAGCACATATGTATAAATAAGGGCTTCCACCTGAGAGATAAACAAGACATTCGTTCTTGAGTTCGCGCATATCACTGTCGTGGGAGTCGAATCCCTTAAGCAATCCTTATATTCACTCAGGTCTTACGTAAACAGTTGCAACCTCACTGGATTAACTTCCGGGAGGTGATACAAACGTGGTTTACAGGATCAATATTATTTATGGATAGAGATGGATAATCAATATTATGTTTGGTTCCTCTTTTGGAAGATCCATAATCAATTTTATAGATGTATACCTGATTCTGGGTAATTTTGAGGTGTTTGGTTTATCAAAAGTAGAATCAATTCTGTCTCAAAAATTGATTCTACGTGAAGCTATAATTTGTAGCATTTGCCTCCAGAATTGATTCTAGGTGACTTTTATACTGAAATTTATTGTTTAACTCACTTTATATAAATGTATTCAAACATATATTTATTTAGCTAAACTCAATTCTGTTAAAATCAAATTCTACCAAACTCAATTCTACTATAATCAATTATGTCTACCTCCAATCAAAACACCCCTTCACCTATCTCAATCTTGTTTTATAATGTTCAAATATAACATGTGAATATATTTTTCTGATTTCACTCTAGGATAATATGATTTATTATTCTAGTCTAGGACGAGGTCCAAAAAATATATAATTATGTTAACTAGGGGACAAATATTTTGAGATCTTTTTTAATAGTGTTAGTTCAATTGAACTATTTGATTGTTGTCGTCTATTTCACCAATTGGAAATAATTCAAGACTCTATAGATCGCATAATTGGCAACAATATCCTTGGTTTCTCTAAAAAGAATGTCCTTATCAAGTCAACATCCCATAAACTATTTTTATTGACCATGAGACACAATTCATTGAGACATTAGGTATCAAGAATCAAATGAAAAGTCTTTAATTTTCTTAGTCAGCTTTTATCCTCTCTTTATTTTATCAGTTTTATTAGTTTTGTTAGGGTTCTAATTTAGTATCCTAACAATTGATGCTTTCATTTTGATCTCATTCCTTCTAAATGGGGTTGAACTTTTACGGAGTAGAAGAGGCGTATTGGTGGATCCTTTCCACTGAAAAAGACTTTAGAGATAAAAACATTGTGGACGATGATGAGAAGACGGAGATAGTTTCAGTGACAATGAGAGGTAGAGCTCTTAAATGGTGGTTATGAAGGTTTAAACGTCATCCATCAATGTCTTGGAACACTTTCCCAGATATATTTCTTTGGCGTTTCAAGCCAGAATGGAGACACCTTTTTCTGGAATTAGACGAGGAAATAGAAGAAGAGGAGGAGGCATATTTGAAATTACAACTTGTTTTTCAAGAGAGTCCTCAAAAGCTTTCCGATTCATCCTCAAACACACAAAAAAATTGGAATGAAAAACATGTCGTGCAGATCACTACAGAAAAACTTTCGGATAGAGAAGATATAAAAAAATTCAGATCCAAAAACCTCAAGTTCGGTGACATCTCCGGCAACATCACTTCCGACAACTCTTCTGGTGACAAATCCGATGTCATTTTCGACGAACACTCAGGTGAAGCTTTTGTCATCATCAACTCCGATGGAACTTTCATATTTGCCACCGCCTCCGGCCAAACCACTGGATCTGCAACTAGAACCATCAAAGCCACCACCGCTAAAACCACCAGATTGTAGTTTCCCCACCAAGTCTCCTTCATTTTCGAAGACAACTCTGGTAACAGTTCAGACGAAAACCACGACGACATATTTAAAATCACTTTCAGCGACATCATTGTTGCCCTCTCCGACAAAACTCCAGAAGAAACCTACAGAATTGCACCGCCTACCAGAGATACCTTCAAATTTGCAACGACCACCGCCAGAACCGCCACCATTTTGGACTGCTTTTATCATTTTCAACTTTTATTAGTTTTATTTATAAAAAAAACCAGAAGGAAGGAAGAAAGAAAACGAAGAAAAAAGAGAGGAAAGAAGACCGAGAAAAGACAAAGGAGAGAGAAATAAAAAAAAAGAAAATGAGAAGAAAAAAAAAAGAGATGGTACAACCTTTTCCTCCTATCACGTGCCTGTGCCATCATATTGTCCTGCTATTGTGCTATCCAATCACAAATGCACCCACTACAAACCGGCCCCACACTCATATCACACCCACACTCATATCACTTAGGGCAATTATTAAGTTCATTAACTATATTTAAGCTCGGTAAATGATTTCATTCACCGTATAAAACTCTGGAAATTAGTATGTTGGCTCTATTTTTAGAACCTTGAGGGCAAGGTTCAAGTGGACCATGTGGCAATGATAGAGAGTAAATATTATTTAAGTTAATTTAGAATTTATATTGATGTTTTTATGCATTGTTATTTAATGGGCTCTTATTAATATTTAGGCCTTAGTTTATTATCCATTAGAAGTATTATATATTGTAGTCTCATTGAGATATTAGGTATCAAGAATCAAATGAAAAAGTCTTTAATTTTCTTAGTTAGCTTTTATCTTCTCTTTATTTTATCAGTTTTATTAGTTTTGTTAGGGTTCTAATTTAGCATCTAACAGTTTAAGTATGTAAGTCTAATCAATCAACTGATACATTTAGTCTTAAACAAATTTAAACTGAACAACCATAGAAATTGATTATTATTTTGTTGCACAATTATTACTAAGAAAACATAAATGTCTCAAACCTTCAACAACTTTTATAGATTCTAAAAATCCTTATTTGAAATAAAATTGACTACTATCTATATTAAAATGAATACTCTTGTTCTAAATTAAATAATCATCGAAGTGCTTCTATTCAAACTAAGAACAAACAAGAAATTCAATATTAATCTAAAAATAAAATCGAGTTTGAAAAGAAAAGAAATAGATTCATTAAAAGTAAATTACTCCATCCGTCTCATAATAAGTGTCTTATATGAGGTTTGCGTGGTTCTTAAGAAAATGATTAAATGTGTTGGTTTTAATGAAAAAATTAGTATCATTTACTAAAGTACCCTTATTTATTATAAATAGTAGTGTAGTTGAAAAACGTGAAAGTTATTATATAGGGGTATAGTAGTGGAAAAAAAAATAATAAATGTTGTATTGATATTCTAAAGAGACATTTATTTTGAGACATAGAAAAAGTGCAAATGAGACACTTATTATGAGACGGAGGGAGTACCATTTAAAAATTAAATTCAATATCCAAACTATCAATATTTAATCAGCGAATCGATCTAGATCGTTTAGCCTTGCACAATACTTTTGCTACAATGAAAAAAAAAGTAAAAATTTGAATAGATTTTTTGTTACCTCATTAGCTCTATTTATAGCCTAAGCTATTATAAAATTAGGGTTTTGAATGTTTGGCCCATTAAAAATAAGTTGCTCAAGCCTACAATCAATTATACTGCATCAGAGATTGACATATTCTACCATCAGTATATTCGGATTGGGCTCTAGGTCCAACATGAAAGTTGTAGATATACTTCTTAGCTTTTCTAGGGATTGTTAACTACTCCGATCAGATAAAAACATCACAAGATATGACATGTAGTGTGAAGTAGGGTAAATTCACTAAATCTCAATTAGGATCCAAATTTTATAAATAAGCTAAGATACAAATCTTATGCATGAGAAGTGTTAAAAAATATCTTGTAAAATAGTTTGAAATTGCGTATACATACAATGATCAACTACGGATCCCCGATCAAAAGTACAAAAGAAAGAAGGGTGTAGGAAAAGCTAGACTTCCTTAAGGAGTGGCATGATTGGGTCATAATGAGTGGCATGATCTTTAATTCACTATGAATTGAATGAATCTAAAATCAAAACAATCACACACCTCACGTACACTCGTGTTTCCTTTCCCGTGGATCTGAACCGGAGCTCTAGATACCAATTGTTGGAGCACAACGGAACATGATGAACAAAATGAAGATGGAAGAAGAGAGAGAAAATTGTAACTAACTTTTCTCAATTGAAAAAATGGTTACAAGAATGATTCTACGTTGTTACTAATTATAAATAAAAACTGCAATATATAATAAACTCATATTGGGTCAAACTAATTAAAACGCAACTCAAGGCCCAAAATAAACTAATCAGCTGGCACACTCTAAATGTAAAATTACACGTCAACACATCAATATTTTTACCCTCTGTTGCCAGCCTAATCGAGGTAATAGGTCATAAACAAAAAAAAAAAAAAAGTCACTAAAATGCAGTTGCTCGGATTCAAAGGCATGTCCCCTGAATATTTTTCCTCTTAGTCGCCAGTTCAATCGAGGGAATATGTTATAAACAAAAATATTAAAAAAATTAAAAGTTGCTCAAATATAATTGTTGGGATTCAAATGTGTGTCCCTGAATACTTTAGGTAGATGTCTTAATCTTCAAGAGTATAGCTTAATTCAGGTGGATGACTTAATCAACCATCTTGGACATATTTAAGTGTTTGAGCTATTTTCAAAAAATAATTGACTTCACTCAATATTGTTAGATATTAAGTGTTGTCATTATCAAAACTAAACATATACTCAATTAACTTGTAGCTTTTCTATTCGTAAGCTTTACCACCTTGGATCATCTTGACTATACCCGCAAGCACATAGATTCACACAATAAGCAATCCACAACAACAAAAACTAACATTTTTAAGTTACGTGTATGGATAACTTGAGTTACATACCAAAATTATGATGAAGAACATACGATAATAATGGAGGAAGCTTCATTCGAGTTTGGTTGTCTTTTCTTCCTTACAAGCTTCGTTGGTGCTTCAATGGCGTTAATAAAGTTCGAAGGGAGGAAACATACATGTGTTTGAAGAGTTCATTTTTCAAACATGCACGTATGTTGGAAGAGATGAAGTTTCGAAAATGATAATTGAAGATGAGTTTAGAAATATGTTAGGGCGTTTTGATAGAGAAGTTGAAGATGAAAATTGCATAGAAAATGTTTTGTTAAGAGACAGTTCGGTTTCACAGGAGAATGAAGATGAAATGGGTGTTCAAAAGTAACTGAAAATGTAGACTCTAGTTCTTGGGGGATTCATGCAAAATAAATTCTCTCTCGGTTGGAACATCCAACTTAGGGAATAGATAAATTGAGAGAGAGAGAGAGAGAGAGAGAGAGAGAGAGAGAGAGAGAGAGAGAGAGAGAGAGAGAGAGAGAGAGAGAGAGAGAGAGAGAGAGAGAGAGAGAGAGAGAGAGAGAGAGAGAGAGACCGACCATATGAAACACAAAATTGAGATTTCCCCTCGGGTGGAAGTCTCAGCTGAGGGGATAAATAAATTATAATTAAAAATAATAAGAAAACACAATTGCAAAAAAAAGTGATAATG